>NC_134484.1:295052408-295352408 GCF_040206685.1 Ascaphus truei
CCATTAAGCACGCACATTAGAAATACATTCATGTATTCGTATATGTTTATTCCATTTAAGTAGTCACAAACAAGCACAATGAAGATCACAATCACGTTTAAGTATCACCCATAACACACTTATTTTATTTTATTTAATATTCACATAACTCTTTATTATTCATTCACTTCTTTATTTTCCTTGGCCAGTGGAGACACAGGTGCTATGATGCATTTGCTTCCCATTTTGATATACAGGTGACTGTGGGATACAAGGTTCCAGTCTGCAGTTCTCCTGGTTCTTTGCCAATCCTATATAACTAATTTATCCTTGAGTTCTCCAATATAACAATATATTAGACACACATACAGAGGTCAAAGTTTATCGCCTCAGTTCACTCATATATACATTTATATAATCATTTAACTATCCAATAATTGATTTACATCCACATCCCCAATTATTTCCTCCAGGTTATTCATTTCTTCTAAATGAATATTCATTAATTATCATGCTATAGATCCTATTAGCCCATGTCTGAGGTCCCATATATACTGACACAGGTTGGTTAGGGAATCCAGACAATTAGGATTCTAAATAAGAACACACCATTGTTTTATCTGTGCATTCATCAATCTGACATAGATGAGAACATTCAGGGCTGCAAGTATTCCCACTAATAAGGATATCCAATTGAGTTCTCAGTAATCATTATTGGGTGTATGTATAAATTGGTGATTATTTCTTAGTACTCACACACCCATAAATATATTGAATGCAGTCCTGAATGAATTTTATCATAATAGTATATTCATGCAATATTGTTTATATATACTACATGTTTACACTTGTTTTAGGCATTTGATAACATTATGGATCTGCCAATTTTTAATTATATAACTAATTGATATTGCAAGGTGTTGTGCACTATGAACAGGACACTCATTGTCTTCAATTAATGTTTGTTCCTTTAATTGTCATCACACATGTGTTTATACTAATTAAGCTACCAAGTGGTTGATTGACTCATCACTATAAATATGTTCTGACATAGACTGGTCAGATATCTCCTGATGAAATCACTTTATGTGAAGAAACGCGTAGAGAAGAGCGTTTTTTAGCTGCTGTCACACTGTGATATATATTTTGACTCTATCCTCACTGCCCACCTCATTACGGACTGCCTTTGGGAGTGCAGAGAGACTTCTCTGATCAGCCCCTGCATCGCGGGGTCACGGACTACAGACCTCATATCCGGATACACTAACATTGTGGAGGACTTCCGGGTCACATTGTGGTGAGCTTTTTCCTGTATCCCCTGCTGGATGTCGGTTCAGCAGAGCTGAGAAAACCCAGACAGAGAGAGGGCGCGCCATCCAAGGCACAACGTGGGCGGTTGGCGAATGAGTATACTCATTATATGCATTTATTTATCCTGTGTTTGTGAGTTCGCATTTGTTGGTTTTATTCATATTCATTTTTATTAAATTGTATTTTTTCATGCTGCACTAGGATCGGGCGCTTTCTTTTCTTGTTGTTCACAGATTTCTGGGAGTTCGTTGGTCCTTGATGAGAGCAGCCAGATCCTAGCATGGACCCTTGGTTTGGTTGATATATTTTTACATTTTTCACATTTTTTATTTTTATTTTTATCTTTGACACACTTAGTGTCATTTTTTCTGTATTTTTCCATTCATCATTCATTTAGTATCATTCAGGAGGGATTCATTAGTGCAGTAGTCATAACTACCAACACATGCCATTTTATTATATTTGTATTGTTCACTGGCATATATTTGTGTTTACAGCAGCTTTTTAAACATTGGCACTCAGCATTTTATTATAACATATTGCATGTATTTTTATTAGTGTGAGTCAATCATCCATAATACTGTTGCATTCACTTTTGCCATTCACCTTTGCTATATCCATTTAATACAATCATTTGGTAATTAGTCTGATTTTACACCTGAGGAGCGCAGTCTATTCTTTGTTTGATATATATATATATATATATATATATATATATATATATATATACACACACACACACACAGTGGTCGACAAATCACCAAAAAATCTACTCGCCGAACAAAAAAATCTACTCGCCACCTAGTACCACACGTGTGCTGCTTGGGCCAATAGGAGCTCGCCACGATGTTAAATCCACTCGCCCGGGTCGTGCAAAGGTATAGGTTTGTCGAACACTGTATATATATATATATATATATATATATATATATATATATATATATATATATATATATAAAAGGAAAAAGTATAAGGTGCGCAAAACTGATTTAAAATAGTTTTGCAATGATGTCTATGAGTGCTGCCACAATGTAATGGGTGTACACCACCCCAAAGAAAATACAATGTACAAAAAAACACAAAAGGCGCAAATCAGGAACACAGGTGCATGGATATACAACACCTGAAGGATAAATACGTTAACACGTCCTATATTCAAATTCCACAACGAGAGGTACCTATAAATGAAAAAAGATACCAATATGGTGAAGTACGTTTATGAATAAAATTATTGCGCAAGCAACAGAGGCTACTTACAATGTAGCAGAAATAACAGGCATATCAGTAAAATGCTTTCAGATCGCTGCATCAAAGGGGCTGATAAGCTCCGTCTGTGTGCTCGGACGCGAAAGCTTCACTGGAATACATAACATTCTCACCTCCGTCATCTACAACCTTAGTTCTCATGGAACTTATGTGGGATGATTTTAGCTTCCCAGGGAGCTAACCTCCTATTACATATAAGACAGTAAAAACTAGCTTCATGAGTGAATATATGTTGACAAAAACTGACTACATGAAGAAATATATTTCAGCTATCATAACGAGACAAAATGGAAGGCATACGACAAATGCAGCTTCTGGCCTTCTCTTGTTGTCCCTAACACTGCCTTTCAACCATTATCACCTAGCATACAGTGCTCCCACTGCAGCAAGGGATTCTGGGAAATGACATACAAATGAGCACACAATGTGTCACCTTTGGCCTGGAATATCCATTCATATAGTGCCCATTTAAGCTGATGCATCGCCATTCACACAGCTTTTAAGCACAGCATGGGACTAGCAAAGCAAGTGGGTATAGTCTGTGAGTGGTTAGTACTTATTTGTTTATAATTTGTGACTTTAAAAAATAGATCATGTGACAAGTGCACAGTGAAAAAATAAATATATGATATTTTTTCAAAAATCCAGGGGGAGCATGGCAAAAATTCCAAAAAAAGAGAAAAAACACAACTAAGTGCAGATGCTTTAAATCCAGTGAAATGATATATTATCTTGCCTCCTATGTGGTGCCTACTTACAAGCTGGCAAGTTATTTAGGGCACATCACAATCGTGGCATGCTGTTCTTTTGAGTATCAAGGAGTTGGTACAGTAGCGACATACTTTATTAAAGTAAATGCCGGCGGCATGCCGGGATCTACCCCAGCTGCCGCCAGTCAGAAACGCGCGCCGCCGCGTTTCCCCCACGCACCCCCCCTCCACATCGCGCGCAATTACCCCCCCAAAGACACCCCGAACCCGGCTTCTACTCTGCCCCTCTGCTTCCCCGCACCCCCGCTTACCTAGATTTGAACTCCAGGGGTGTCGGGGAAGCCTGGGGAAGCCGGGGAAGACGGGGAAGCCGGGCGCGCTTGTGACCGTGACGTCACAGTGCGCCGCCACGCGCCGCGGCTACCCGCTTCCCAGCCTCATTCAGCCAGCGGCATTTGCTCGAATAAGAGCTGCCGCTGCTGTACCTCAATAAAAAGAAAAAGGGACCACTGTGCAGATCGAAAATATGTATTTTATAAATTAAAAAGAATAAGAAGTGCACTCACATTGTGTGCAATGTCTAAAAGGCATATAATACAATCGGTATAATAAAGCTTGACGTCGCGATAATCTCACTGCCCCCGCTTCCTCGTGTGTGGTTGGTACCGGTACTGGGTCCCCAGCTGTGCCGACCATTCTCCTGGACTCCCCGGCGTCTCTACAGGTTCCCTCCATCCCCCTGTGGTCCAGATACATCACTTCCGGTAACACAACGTCACATCTGGTTGTGGACTTCCAGCTGAGTAGCGCGTCTTGCTGCTGTGTGTCTGAAAGGCTAACACTCTACGCATTTTGCTTCTTCAAGCTTTATTAGGAGTGTTTCTCCCCCTTCTTCTGACCCATTTTTATAGCAACATCAATCATTTAATAAAAGTGCTGATTGGCTGGAAATACGTCTTCATTAATTTTCACATTGACAACATATTCTTTATGTAGACCGGAACCAATAGGATAAAATCCCTTTTGCATATACAGTAGACACCATATATCAAAATGTCATATGTCAGGGATTATATATACAGGTGAACCCCGTTATAGCGCGGTCCTCAGGGTCCACACTGAGACCACCGCGTTAGTAACGGGGTCGCGAAAAACAAAATGGCCGCCGCAAAAATTAAAAAAAAAAAAGATGGCCGCCGCATCAGTCCTACCGCATCCGCCGGAGGGAAAGCTGAGAACTCTCCCAGCGTTCCCAGACCCGGTGGGGCAGCGGCAACCGCACAAATCTCTTACCTGGCATCTGGCAGCTCTGCTCCCGGTGTCTGTCAGTGTTCGGAATGCCCAGCATATCACTGCTGTGTTAGGATCGCACTGCGCATGTGCATGGGATCGGGTTTCAAAGAAGAGACTGTGGCGTTCCTGCTTTGTTTACATGAGCCATGTGCAATGCTTTCCACATCCAGACACATGCGCTGTTCCTGGCTATGACTAAACACTACACAGACTGTATGGGCGGACAGTGTGTGTTAGTGTCATTGTGTGTGTCAGTGTGTGTGTGTGTTTAAGTGTGTGTAAGTGTGTTAGTGTCATTGTGTGTGTGTTTAAGTGTGTGTAAGTGTGTTAGTGTAAGGGTGTGTTTAAGTGTGTTAGTGTCATTGTGTGTGTGTAAGTGTGTTCGTGTAAGGGTGTGTTTAAGTGTGTGTAAGTGTGTTAGTGTGTTTGTGTGTGTAAGTGTGTTAGTGTCATTGTGTGTGTCAGTGTGTGTAAGTGTGTTAGTGTAAGGGTGTGTGTCAGTGTCATTGTGTGTGTGTGTGTGTGTGTGTGTGTGTGTGTGTGTGTGTGTGTGTGTGTGTGTGTGTGTGTGTGTGTGTGTGTGTGTGTGACAGTGTGTCGGTGTGTGTTTAAAACCTCAGCAGTAGAATAAAAAATAAAGAAAATGTACAATTGTACAGTATTAACACTTTTATTGATGCATTCTACAATAAAGTACTGTATTTAAAACACCAATTAGCGTGTTGTTCATTTCTCATAAATACTGTAAATAAAGTACTGAACGTTAAATAACTTTTTGCTCAACACACAAAAACACATACAGTATCCACTGTAGATACATCACATACTGAACTCGCAACTGCTTTTATACAGTACATCTAACATTCCAGTTACTGTACAGTACATTGCTGTTTGAACATTAACAATGGGGCTGTAATTCCAAATTAAAGTGAAAACAGTGTAATGCACTCTGTGTTCATGTAACAACTGTACAACAAAAACATACAGTACTGTACATAATAAAAACAGCTTGAGATTACACTTTAAAAAAACTATCGAGGGTTGTCTGTTTCAGTGCATCTCTTTTCTTCTTTTTGACGATTTCAATGATTGTTTTTAATTGCAAGATTGTAATTGAATCGATGTTTTCTGTCTCTAGAAATGTAAGTCCTGTTTGTAATCCTACGAGCGCCTCTGTGATCTTTGGTGGCGGCTCTGGTTCCTCGTCCTCATCGTCTTCAGTAGTATCCAAATCAGTATTTTCACTGCTAAGGCTTTGAATGATTTCTGAGTCCGTCATATGTTCATGAGTAGGACAGCTGCTGTCCCCATCGACCCAAGAGTCAATTGTAGCCCCACTTTCCGTATCAAGGAACGGTTCCAGTACTTGTTCTGCATTGGCCATTTCCTGTTCTGTGAGGCCTTCATTAACATAGTTTGCAAATAACAGATTGGCGGTGGTGACTTCTTCCTCCGTAAACCCGTCAAAGTCAGCATCGTCTTCACTGTCACTGGCGACTTCAACGTTAGCCGGCACCGGACGTGCACCTGTTACGTTTCGCCAACATTTCAAAATGCACATTTGTGTGACCGCTTCCCATGCTTCGCCAACAATATAGAAAACTTCTTTTAGATTCATTTTCTTTAAAAATGATGTAACTGGATCATCACTTGTGATTATTCGGTGTATCAGCGTTTTCCGAAAGTTCATCTTAAAGGTTGCAATAATGCCTTGATCCAGTGGCTGTATTTTGAATGTCGTGTTCTTGGGCAAGTAGCTGACCCTTATTTTTCCATCTCGGCTTATTAGGCTATCGGCCGGGGGATGTGCAGGGCAGTTATCAAGTAACAACAAAGCTTTTGTATCCAACCTTTGTTGCCGAAAGTTTTTACGGAATCTCTGGTACAAACTGTTGATGAAACCACCTTTCGAAAATACTGGCAGTCATCCAGGCATTTTTGCTAAAGTCATACAAAAAAGGCATACTGCACCGACACACTGTATTCGAGCAAATACCCAGTATGTACCTGGCAGATACCTGGAATGCGCCGCTCCTCACCTCTGACAAGCCCCGTTGCGTTTGCCTTCCCAGCCTGGGTTCATGCCTGGCTGACGGGCGGCTGATCTGTTAAATGATAATGATTAGGATTTAATAGGCTGCAATGCTTCGCGTGTCTACCAGATGGCATAAATTCATGAATTATAATGCAGTATATATATATATACTGTGCAGTATTGCAGCCAGCGGGAATAAAATGCTTCAATCCCTGCCTGGAAAATACCTCAATGCACTCGGGCAGAAAACAGTCACAAACCTCAATACACCCGGGTATACCCGAATTGGTGGGACTAGCCGAGCTCGAATAAAGTGTGTCGCCAGTGTAGTACCCATATTCACATGGTGGAAGCACCGCGTCGATTTAAACTTGCCAATACAAAGTGGCCTTAGTTTGTGATTTCCAGTTTGGTTCATACAAAAAAGTACAGTCACTCTCTCTTTCATTTGTTTAAATCCTTGTGTACGCTGTTCGTCATTCTTACAGGCCAGAGTGGTATTCGGTAGCATTTTGAAACACAGTCCGGTCTCATCGCAGTTATAAACCTGTTCTGCGGTATAGCCACCATCTTCAATTATCTTCTGAAGCTGGGCAGGGTACGAGCATGCAGCTTCATCGTCAGCTGACCGTATCTCTCCTGATATAGCGTTTTTCCTTATTCCATGTCGCCTTTTAAAGCGATCTAGCCATCCACTACTTGCCGCGAACGAGGTTGAAGCATTTCCGTGAAGTTGGCTGTGAAACTTTTTGGCTTGCGTTTGCAGATGGGGTCCAGACAGAGGCATGCCTTCGGATCTTTCTTGGACAAACCACTGAAAAACAGCTTTATCCAACTGGCTGTCTTTAGGTTCACGGAAACGATTACGCTTCAGTCCATCGTCTGTTTTTATGGATTTAAGTGCATCACAAAGTTCCTCCTCCTCCTTTTTCCATCCGCGAACTGTAGACTCATTCAGTCCTAGGTCTCTAGCCACTTTGGTTTGTGTGACTCCAGATTTTATTCTGTCAAGCGCAGCAAATTTTTCTTGAACAGTAAACCTCTTACGTTTGGTTGAAGTTTCCGCCATTTCTACCTGCCAGGGGTCTTCAGTATGCCTTTTCCTAGTGTTGAAAACCTGAGGCTTTTAACAACTGATCTGGAGGGCTTAAGTACAGTACCTGAGAACAGTATGTACAGTATTTTACTAGCTCTCAGACAGGACAGTGTGTTGTAGGATAACAATGACAGATAACAATGAGCAGAGGGGGTCAGAGGTTTGTTTAGGTGACACTTTATTACAATGTTTTATTGTATTTTACATACTTTTTGTTGTATTATATATGTTATCACTTCATTTGTGTTGCTTATTATTCAATTTTTAATCCTTTTAATAAACTTTTATGTCATGTTTATGTTGAACATTTAGTGCGTCTCCATGGTTACTGGTGTCAAATGACCCCGCGGGGTCACGTTGCCATGCAGTGACGTCACATGACCCCGCTGAGTCATTACACGTCGGAACTGCAGAGGAGCAGGCGGAACAGGCAGCCCACATCTCACAAGCTGCACACACGGTGCGCACGGTGCACGTGCACGGCACGCACAGACGGCCACGGCGCGCGCACACACGGCCCTCAGCCCTCACCGAGTGCAGCGAGTGCACAGAGTGCCCACAGAACACCGTGTTTGAGAAGGGGATTACTGTGAGTAGGGAGGGGGGTTACTGTTTGAGCAGGGGGGATATTTTTAGCAGGAGGGTACTGTGAGCAGAGGGGGGGATAGTGAGAGAGGGGGGGGGTACTGTAAGCAGGGGGGGTACTGTGTGAGCAGGGGTGTACTTTGAGCAAGGGGGGGCTGTGAGCAGGGGGGGATGTTTTGTCCCAATTTTGCCCCCCCCCAAAAAAAATTAAATTTAAAAAAATTAATAATTAAAAAAAATTATATATATATAAAAAACAAAAAAACAAACAGAAGCGCGAGCTCCATAGCATGTAACTGTTTAAACAAATGAGTACATTTATTAAAATCTGAAGCCCAAAGGAAATGCATTTACAGGATTATAAAAAGCAACCATACGTGGGAGAAAAATCTCTGTGTGAAGACATCAACAGGGGTGGGGAAGTCCAAGATAAACAGGGTGTACCTGATCAGCTCGTAGCTACAAACAACTCCTGTCACATGCTGGCGCCAGATCGCTATGACTCTCAGTGCCTCCGCGTCCTCTGCTCCTGCATACTGTAGATCAGATTTCAGCACTTGAATTTGGCTGACTGCAACACTAGGACTCCCAGGACTCCACGTGCACGCACCCACACGTGATTCACCAGCCCTACGCGTTTCGTCACATTTGCGCGACGTCGTCAGGGGTATATATATATATATATATATATATATCAAAAAACACAAAGTATACCGCATCAACACGAAACGTAACTGTTGCCCAAAAACTGTCCTAATATATGGTATATAAGTATCAATAGACAGTGGTGCTCAAGGATAATAAATGTATAACGCAACAAGAAAATATCCTTATAATAAAGCACATGGGGCATACCATGAATGTAATTATGAATACAACATTTTTTGATATAGAGATAAAAACAAGGGGAGAAAAGTATAAAAGAGGAGGGGGACTCACTACTGACAATATATATATACCATGAGGCAAAGGCACATAAAGTGGTCAAGAAAATCACCAGTGGCTGATAACATGACAGCCAAAATATATGGAAACACAAAAGATTGGTAGCTCTGTGAAAGGCACTCATCTGTATAGTTACACAAACTTCAGACCTGTGTACTAAAAAGAAGACCGTTTTAGTCGAAACGCGTTGGAGTGGGAGTCTGTTGAGGGGGACCCCTGCCTTTTTCCAGAACAGGAGGCTTTAGTTACTCGTATTTTGGTCACAACATCCACACTATTTTGGTGATGTATCAACATTCTTCACTATTGTGATAAAATGCCCTCAATTTATTCTCTGATACTATTCTAGACAACATTGTATTTATTTGCATTTATTGTGATACTATAGGCATATCACTATTTTTTAGTGATCCGGCTTGTACGACCATTCTCCTGTCTCCAGTCCTGACCTTGGCTAAGTACTTCAACGATCCGACATTCTCCTATCCTGAACCTGCTACGTACCCCGACTATCCGATACTCTCCAATTCTGAACCTGGCTACGAACTACGACGATCCGAAACTCTCGGCTCCTGAACTTGGCAAGTACCTTAACCATTCTCCAATCTATAACCCTGACCTGGCTTGAACGACTACTCTACATCCTAGGCGTACCCGCGTGGCTGTGGGTCGGCGTTATCCCCTACCTCAGCACCGCGGTCGCGCTTCGTTTGTTTTGAGCTACGCATTACAGCGTGCTCAGCCACACTGTAGGCGGACGCTCACAGAGGTATGCAAGGGAGACTGGTTATGGTGAAATTAAATAAGGCTTTTATTGTGCCTGTTTCCTTAATATCAGGAAACCATCCAAACAAGGGGTAAACAAAGCTTCTATTCACTTTGGAGTATTTCTAGTGAAATACTATGCAGTCCACAACTCCCTTTAGGTAAGCATGTCTCCCAGCCCCAAACATATATCATGAAATAAGCAGATATAAAAAGTCTTATAAATGAAAGTCTTATCTGTTCCTTGTGGTTAGAGGGGAAATCTTCTCTGTTCCTGGGTTGCTACCTTTCCTCAGGTTTTGTCAGCATTCAGATTTAGAAGTTACCCCTGTGTCTTGCAAGCAGCCTCTTCTGGTAGACTCAAGACGTCTGTCCCCATGTCAGTCTCACAAGTTGTGAGAGTCAGGGACAATCTCCCTTTCTGTTTCAAGGGCAGGCTTTTCTAAGCAACCTAATCAGGCAGGTGGTGTTTGTTAATTGACTACCAGCAGTTAACCACCACACTGCTGGATTAGAGGCTTATTTCCTGAACAGGGATAATTCCCCTGTTACATATCTCCCCTGTTTGTGGGAAGCTCGGGCTTGCCACGGCCAAAGCCCATCCTTCCACTCTCATTCTATATATCTCTGTGACTTGAATGAGAGTGGATGGAGGAAGAGAACCCTTAGTCCCGCTGGGATTGGAGACCTTTCTCCAGTTTATTCGTGTCTCCTCCCGAAGGTGCTTGAGATCAGCAATCCTCAGTTGCTTGAGGAGGACCCCTGTTTTAGTCTTTTTGCTACGTGCGCGGTCATGAGATTTCTCTCGCGTCGGGTGCTCGTTTTATTGCCAGTAGACTGTATGGCAGCAGTTGCAGAGCGTTTAAAAACAGCCCTTTGAGTTTTCCGCTCTTGAAGCTGTCTCTCTGCACTTTTTCCACTTAATGGAGTTGCTAGTTCAGCCTCTTTGGGATTAAGTTGCAAATCCATATCCACTTCCAGAGAATGTCCCATCTTTTCAGCTTCATCAGCTAAGGATTCTTCTGGTTTTGATTCAGCACGTGTACCTTCTTTTGTTGCCTGTTGAGTGGCTGAAGGTTTTGCTAGTGCTTGTTTAGGTGGTTAAAATTTTGCAACCTTGTTTTTCAGACGAGCGGTATTCCCAGCTCTCACTGCACCCTTGTCTTCATGGGATTTTGTGGCTGTGGGATACTGACGCTTAGTCAGGGTCAATACTTGTCCTTGTAGAACTGTAATCTCATCCGCGAGAGATCCCTGTTTTTTGAGTGCGTCTTGCAAGTCTCTTCTCAGTAAAATATACTGGACACCTAACAAGTTCCTATTGAACCCCCAAAATAACCACAACATATATATATAAGCATATGAGTGTCACAGAGGAGTGCTACTGAGCATGGCAATATATATTTAAAACCAGAGACAGAACATAAAACACAGACAAAGCTCAGTTTTAGCACATCCAGTGAAACTCATACACGGTACAGTGCCTAAATATATATGTATAAATATCTATTAAGTAAAATGGTCTTTTAGTTTGACATTTTTGGCCAAAATTGTTGTAAGCCCCTGAGCCAACGTCACGGCAGACCACAACTCTAATACAGAGTGCTTTTCCTGGTAATGTACAGGTTAATAAAGGCTTCAATCAGACTTAGAACTTTGCAACTAATATTGACAGATTTACTATAAATCATTCTTCCTGTTATTACACAGGTTATTAAGAATTTATATTAGCGTTAGGGACCTCTGAATTGTGGTCTGCCATGACGTTGGCTCAGGGGCTTACAACAATTTTGGCCAAAAATGTCAAACTAAAAGACCATTTTACTTAATAGATATTTATACATATATATATTTAGGCACTGTACCGTGTATGAGTATCACTGGATGTGCTAAAACTGAGCTTTGTCTGTGTTTTATGTTCTGTCTCTGGTTTTAAGTCTCTTCTCAGGGAATTTATCTGTACACTTTGTTTTTTCTGAGCTTGCTTCCACATTTTCACTGCATTGTGAAGCACTACGAACTTCTTTGCTTGGGCCACAGTTACTTGTTTCAGTTTCTGGACCTTCTTGTGCTTCCTTTTGTGCCGAGTCACCTGGGTTCTAAGCTTGGCCTTTAGCGATGCTTTGGTTATGCTCAGTGTAGCCTTCAGTTTCTCATGCTGCTCTGCGGGGACATACTGGGTAACCAGATGTTCCTGCAGCACTTGTATTTCTTTAACAGGATTGTCTTCCTGCAGAGTTCGCTGCCTCTCCTCGGACATCTGGAGGTGCGTACGCAGACCTTGCAGTTGGTTTTGCAGTCGGTGCTCTGCTTCAAACCTCTCACCTTCCAACAGTCTATTTATTTCCTTAAACTCGTGCAGCTTTTCATTCTTTTCCTTGACTTCGTCTGTCAAATGAAAATTTTCTTCTTCCAGTTTTAAGTTTTCCCTTTTTAATCTTAAATTTTCTCCTTTTTCAGTCTCTGTACTATTCAGGGCCTCCTTGCAGTCCTCCTTCCATTACGCACATCTGCTTTGAGAATGACAGTCTCCTGGCGTGAGACTTCCTTCTCTAGGTTGAGGGTCTGAAGCTCCTTCTGAGAGACTTTGAGATCTGTATTGAGATTGACAATCGTTTCTTTAGAAATGTCCAGCTCCTCAGTGAGACTGTGTAGTTCCTTTCTGGAAACTTCCAGATCTGTGCGGCAGCTGTTGGTCTCATGATGTGAGGCATCCAGTGCCTGAACCTCTTTCTGAGATACGTCCACCTCTGTCCGGACATTGTTGACCTCCTGTTGTGAGGCATTCAGCTCTACGCGAAGAGTGTGAACCTCTTGCTGAAAGACTGTCATCTGCTTTAGTGCCTCCTCATACTTCCGCTTCAGCTTAGTCATCATTTTATCAGATTGGCTTTGCTTTTCATCCATGGCGGAAATAGTAGCGTTTGCAGTATCTAGCTCAGTCTTGAGATCGTCCAATTCTGTTCCAGATTCAGAGTACATTGCGAGCACCGTCTTCTGTAACTCAGCATTATCTTCTCTCTCAAGTTTCAATTGTTCTCGAAATAGATCACAGTCACGCCTGGCAATTTTCAGGGCGTCTTCAGGGCTGGTCAAGGGATCGTCACTCACTGGTTCCGGCTCCGCTTCCCTGGGATGACTGGTTGATGGTTCCTCACTGTTGGCACCGGACAGACACTTCTTTGTGGTACACGACTTCTGCCTTGGGCCCTCTGGATATTCGGTTATCCGCTGGACGAATTCTCCATTTTCTCTAGGCTGCAGGGCATCTCGGTCCCCCTTTTTCTCCACAGGATCTGCGGACATGTCTGTTCCTTCCACGATACCTGAAGAATCTTTTCTTTTTTCGCCTTTTTGTTTTGGATGACAAAGTCCCCTCAGGAATACTGGGGTCTCCATCTTCATTTGAAATTTTAGCAGCGTCACTGGATCCACCCGGCTTTTCTTGCAACTGTAATAGCTGACGGAAATATTCGGTGATCCACTGCTCCCGCTCTTTCTCCTGCTGATCATATTTGTCATCATAGGGAGCGGTCTTTTCGGTTCGTGCCAAGTTCAGGCACCCCCACCATTCTTGGGGTGTTTTGTGGGTGTGACTCGGTTCGGGTTCCCCGTAAGAGATGTCTTCCTCTTTATTGGACTGGAAGGGCCACTCTTCCGTGGGGTAGGGTTCATTACATTTTGAGGCTATCAGGTGTAATTTTCTTCCTGACCTCAAGAGGCACTATTGCAGCTGTTGCCACTGAATTTGCTAGAACCCCCAATTGTGGTAGTCCTACAGGTGGGCATATTTTGCTTTTAGATGTGAAAGCGTAGAAATAAAATCAATGAGTCAAGGGTTCAAAGTATCAAGTGAGTTTATCAGCCCCATGGTACAAGTGAGAGAGAATTAAAAAAGAACTCATACCTCTAAAGAAATATTGCTCAGTATCACATTTTTATACATTTCAAAAATGAGTAATACGCCCTTTAAGGGGGCTGGCTTAGAGATAAAAAATATATGATGACTCACACAAAAAGACATATTGATACCTAAATATGCTGCATACGCTATATTTATATCTTATAATTTACCATAATATGGGCCTCTTAACCTTGTGACATATAGGAGTTACTGTGTCCAGCCCTGTGTGTACTGTAGCTGTCAGATGACAGAACCTAAGGTCAGCAGAAATATCTAAGACAGGAAAAACCTCTTACGATTGCATTTTCAATTCTTGCATGCCTTATAGGAATTACACAAGGGCGAGTTACATCTAGAAGCGATACTCTGCAGAATCAAACATTCACAGATCATACACGAATAAAACAAATAAGCATACATACAAGCAAACACTCAAAATGGCGGTTAGGCCAAAATGGAGGTGATGATAGCCACACACATTATCTCAATCTTCACATAGAGGTCGTAGCTCCCACAGGCATCTCTGTAGACTTTTCTTTCTTGGGTAAGTTTTACAATATCAGCAGTACTGTGCACGCATTTTCTCTCATCAGGTATACAGTATGTGCAGTTGCTAGGTAAAAATGTCTATTTGCTTTACACCATTTATTTGATAGGTGTAATCTCTCATTAGGTATGCTGGATGTGCCGTTGCTAGGTAAAAACTTCTGTTTGCTTTACACCATTTACTTGCTAGGTGCAATCTCTCTGCTTCAGCCAAATAATGTGGTTTTCTGCTTGAGTTCAGTCTCAACTTTGGGTATTATGACATTCACTCTTCACACTTTGGGATACCTTTTACACAGCTCAGCAATTCCTTTTTTCTAGTAGGCAATTTTACCCTCAGCACTTGTTTACTGAAAATTCCCCTGCTTCAGCACAGTCTTGCATACATTTTCACACTTTTCTGCATATACTCCATTCACAGCTGGTAGTCCTATGCGGTGTGGCAGCCTTTACTTGCAGAATCAGTACCGCTCGTGGGTCACCATCTGTATTCACTGCTTCAGCTAAATATTTGAAAACAACAAACGCCTATCCCTTTTTTAGGGCTGACTCACTTCTTCAACCCTGACTACGGCTGGAAGGCCATCCCCCTATTTCAAAGACCATATTACACTTTATTGTGATAGGCAAATAAAGTTTTACCTGCTTCAGCAGTCTCTCTCTCTCTCCTCTTGGGATTGGAGAAAAGAGTCCATCTTTGGTTTTGTAAGTTTCAGTGCAGTGTAGATTTCCTGCCTGGGTGTATCTCTAACTCTGGTCTCTGCTGCATGAGATATTTTGGTCAGGCTGTTTGTAGGCAAAAAGCACAAAAAAATTTCACCGGCAATCTATCTCCGGGTCCCTTCAACTTCAAAGACCATCAAAGGAACATTTGTTCATAATTGCAACCCACTTCCTGCAGAAGTCAGGATCACGATGTCCAATCGTGGGCTGATTTTTAATCCTGAAGCCCCACGGAAGGAGTTTCTCCTTATGGTAATGTGAAAGTGTGGCCGCATGCAAGTAGAAGTCAACCTCCTTCTTCTTGAGTTTTATTAAATAATTATACACGTCAGATGGCTTTTCTGGCCCAAACACCGCATCTACAGAATTCGTATATCTGATTCTAGCAATGTCAGCATCCGAATAGCCCAGTGATACAGAAATGTTTGCAAAAATATCTGAAGCATCCGCGAATTCTTCCATGTCAAACAGTTCTTAGTATGCAAAGCAAAAAAAGATATCTAAATATCAGATGAACCGACTGCCCGTGGACTTGCACTAAGTTCCAGCCGTATGGTACAAAAATAGGGTGCTCAGAACATAAATGAAATGTAAGTGAAAGCATTCACTGCCACTCCTGTATAAACAAATAAAGGTCCGGATAATGACGGATCGCTTCCGTGAAAGGGGCTATGAACACAAGTAAATACAGGAGGCACTGATTAAGGCCAGGCTGCCTACCAGGGAGGAGCTCCTCAAACCTGTGGCCAAAGCTTCCAAGCAAGACCACATTCGCGTGATTTCCACATACAGCATGGCCTCTGGACATATTCAGCGTTGCTTACGGAAACACTGGCACATTTTGGCCAATGACAGAAGAATCGGCAAGCACTGTGCTTCCCCGCCCTCTTCTGCTACAGGAGGGGGCAGAGTCTGGGGGACTCACTTACCAGTTCGGACCCTGTGGAGAAATACTGCACCGACACACTTTATTCGAGCAAATACCCGGTATGTACCTGGCAGATACCTGGAATGCGCCACTCCTCACCTCTGACAAGCCCCGTTGCATTTGCCTTCCCAGCCTGGGTTCATGCCTGGCTGATGGGCGGCTGATCTGTTAAATGATAATGATTAGGATTTAATAGGCTGCAATGCTTCGCGTGTCTACCAGATGGCATAAATTCATGAATTGTAATGCAGTGTATATATATATACTGTGCAGTATTGCAGCCAGCGGGAATAAAATGCTTCAATCCCTGCTTGGAAAATAACTCAATGCACTCGGGCAGAAAACAGTCACAAACCTCAATACACCCGGGTATACCCGAATTCGTGGGACTAGCCAAGCTCGAATAAAGTGTGTCGCCAGTGTATGCCAACAAACCCACCTGGCTCACCAAGGCTCCAGGTGTACAAAAGTGTAAAGGCTGCGTCAATTGCCAATTCCTGATTCTCGGGAAATTCTTCAACCATCCACACAATGGCTATCCCATTAAAATTTCTGACTTCCTTAATTGCGAGTCAAGATTTGTGGTATATATCATCAAATGCCCATGCGGGCTGCACTATGTGGGGAAAACATCCAGAATGCTTAAAGAAAGGATAGCGGTGCATAGATCCACCATCCGGAAAGCCCTTGCGAATTCCACGAGCCAGGATGAACTCACACATCTCCCACTGGCCAAACAGTTAAACAACAGCAGCACAGACTAGCCACAATCAGCTGTATGCTCATTGCACAAGTGCACATCCCACACAGGGGCGGCAACAGACAGACTTACTTCAGTAAGAGGTTAAATGATGAACAAATTGAACACAATAACACCCAGGGGGCCTGAATGAAGACTTGAACCTGGGCTGCTTCCTCTAATTGGGCTTCAGCCCATTTGGACATTGTTGATCTTCCAGGATCTCTGTGTGCCTACTCTGAGTGGGCTGGTATCCTCAGTACAACTTATCGCTGGAGTAGAGACCAGTACTTTTGCCAAACCCACGCTTCCTGAAGTATATGCAGATTTCATCAATGTTTTTGATAAGGTTCGTTACAAAATCCTTCCTTCTCACTGTCCTTATGACTGCCCCATTTATCTTCTGCCTGGTGCCATTCTTCCTAAAGGTAGATCTTATCCTTTGTTGCTTTCCGAGACTAAGGTTATGTCTGAGTATATTCAAGAGAATTTAAAGAGAGGGTTCATTAGAGATTCATCCTCCCAAGCCGGGGCTGGGTTCTTTTTTTGTTAAGAAGAAAGATGGTTTGCTCCGTCCATGCATAGACTATAGGGGTCTTAACAAAATAACCCTGAAGAATCGTTACCCCTAGCCACTCATTTCAGAATTGTTTGATCGACTACAAGGTTCCTCCATTTTTTCTAAACTTGATCTTCGTGGGACTTACAATCTTATACGTATTCGACAAGGGGACGAATGGAAAACGGCCTTTAATACGAGAGACGGCCATTATGAATATTTGGTCATGCTGTTCGGGCTCTGTAACGCCCCAGTGGTTTTTCAAGAATTCGTGAATGATATTTTTCGAGATGTTCTCAAAATTTTTGTAATTGTCTACCTCGTTGATATTATTATTTTTTCCAAATCTATACCTGAGCATATCCAGAACACCAAGTTCTCCCGTCTATGTGAGAATCATTTCTATACCAAGATGGAGACATGTATTTTCCACCAAACGTCCACTTCTTTCTTGGGATGCATTATCTCTGACAAGGGCTTCTCCATGGATCCTGATAAACTCAAGACAGTTGTAGATTGGCCCCAACCCACTTCTCTCAAGGTGATTCAGTGGTTTCTTGGCTTCGCCAATTATTATCATAAATGTATCCGTAATTTCTCCGCCACAGTGGCTTCCATCACTTCCCTGATGAAGAAAGATGCGAACACGTCTTCTTGGTCTCCTGAAGCATGCCAGGGCTTTGAAACTCTTAAGAAGGCGTTCGTCTCTGCTCCCATTTTACCCCATCCAGACCCTAAACTTCCTTTAACTTTGGAAGTAGACGCCTCGGATATTGGACAGGAGCCGTACTCTCACAGAGACAGACCCCTCAGGATAAACTACATCCCAGCGGGTTTTTCTCAAAAAATAATTCTCCTCCGCAGAACAAAACTAAGATGTTGGCAGCAGGGAACTCTTGGCCATCAAACTTGCTCTACAAGAGTGGAGACACCTCCTGGAGGGTACCGAAAATCCGATTTCGATCCTCACAGACCATAAAAATCTGTTATATATCGAGGGTGCCCGTTGACTCGGTTCCCGTCAGACTCGCTGGGCATTGTTCTTTTTCAGATTCAACTATATAATTTCCTACATGAAAACCAAAGAAAAATATATAATGCTCACTAAATCAAATGATGTGATGGTAATATGATGGTGCCTGAGCCGTCAAGGTTGACGGTGGGTGCAACTAATGAGCTGCAATAGACAGAATTTTAACTTCAGCTGAGAAGTGAAGGCATATTTATTGCTACCACTAAACAACTAGAAGCTCATTTCATAGTGCACTCCTAGGCTTTTAAAACTTAACGTTTAATTTGTAAATGGAATAAAATAAGTTCTTAACATAAAGTGATAATAATAACTACATATAATGTACATTGGCGGGAGGGAATGAGGAGATGATAGATGGCCAGAGTATATAGTATGGTATGCTAATGCCTAATAGTACAAAGCAAAAGCAGTGATACCTAATAGGCCTTGATTGGGGAGTGGGTTACTCAGCTGGAAGAGCTCAGAGGTGCTTGCCCTGTGTATGTGTATTGTGTGTCATGTGGCATAGCGTACCGAGCACCCAACCTGTATTGATAAATAGCCCAAATCAGTGTGCAGCTACTAAATATAATATTTTAGCTAATAGATATAATCACTGTATGTGCAACTCAATGACAGGTTGGTGGTACGTGGATTAATTCTGCGCCCAATGACATTTAACAATCACTCTACACAGATAGTATATCCGGCAAGCTATTAATAATAAAAGACCAGGATAAGCTGATACTAAACACTCTGCTAGGTGTTAAAGCAGTAACTAATTATTGCTGTGGTTATTGAACAAGCCGTCAATTAATAATCAATACTGTGAATAATTGTCCTTAGCAAAATCCCTGCACACATAACCTTCTGCCAATTCATAGAGCCATTTATACATGAATAGGTGTCAGTGTGCAGCAGATGCTGGCAGTCTAGCAGTAGTGAAGTTAGATATGCATTAAATCGCAACAGTTTGCAATTAAATCCCTGCTAGCTACAAGGCATGAACAAAGGGTGAACTGCGCTCTAATAATCGTGATTAGTGTTATATTGTGATATTAATGTGATATTAATATAATAAAAACCTGTTACTTAATTGGTGAGGATATGCTGCTATATTCAAGGAATGGCTCCACAGACCAGAGCTAGAAATACAAAGACAAAAGAAACAGCGCAAAAAACCTCATAGTGTAGTATATAAAATTATATTGTGGTAAAACAGGTGAGTATTGCACGTACATCAAATTCAATAGTTACTAGCAGTACATGTTTTGGACATGTTACCAGTCAGCAACAGATGGTGGGTAAAGATCACCGGATGGCTCCCCTTCTCCTCTCCCGTTTCGTTCAGGATGCCGTGATGCAGGGCAGCAGCCCCTCAGCATGAATACAGCAGTCCGGTGGAATACAGCTGTCTCTCCACGTGTAAACCGTGGCTGTTTGCGGTAGGAGCAGGCTCTCAGTCACTGGCTTCAGGCGTGCGTCTGCACGTGTGGCGTCTGCTTGCAGCGCGCTTCGGATGACGTCATCAAGCGGCGCCGATCACTCTGCAGTCTCAGCCAGCCACAGAAGTTAGATGGCATAGATTGCAGTAACGGAGATGGGGCCAGGTGACAGAAATAGGGTACTGGCACACTGCAGGTAGTATCAGAATGCGCCCTCTTATCCAACGCGTTTCGTACTTCAAAGGTACTTCGTCAGGGATCCCTTCCCTGACGAAGTACCTTTGAAGTACGAAACGCGTTGGATAAGAGGGCGCATTCTGATACTACCTGCAGTGTGCCAGTACCCTATTTCTGTCACCTGGCCCCATCTCCGTTACTGCAATCTATGCCATCTAACTTCTGTGGCTGGCTGAGACTGCAGAGTGATCGGCGCTGCTTGATGACGTCATCCGAAGCGCGCTGCAAGCAGACGCCACACGTGCAGACGCACGCCTGAAGCCAGTGACTGAGAGCCTGCTCCTACCGCAAACAGCCACGGTTTACACGTGGAGAGACAGCTGTATTCCACCGGACTGCTGTATTCATGCTGAGGGGCTGCTGCCCTGCATCACGGCATCCTGAACGAAACGGGAGAGGAGAAGGGGAGCCATCCGGTGATCTTTACCCACCATCTGTTGCTGACTGGTAACATGTCCAAAACATGTACTGCTAGTAACTATTGAATTTGATGTACGTGCAATACTCACCTGTTTTACCACAATATAATTTTATATACTACACTATGAGGTTTTTTGCGCTGTTTCTTTTGTCTTTGTATTTCTAGCTCTGGTCTGTGGAGCCATTCCTTGAATATAGCAGCATATCCTCACCAATTAAGTAACAGGTTTTTATTATATTAATATCACATTAATATCACAATATAACACTAATCACGATTATTAGAGCGCAGTTCACCCTTTGTTCATGCCTTGTAGCTAGCAGGGATTTAATTGCAAACTGTTGCGATTTAATGCATATCTAACTTCACTACTGCTAGACTGCCAGCATCTGCTGCACACTGACACCTATTCATGTATAAATGGCTCTATGAATTGGCAGAAGGTTATGTGTGCAGGGATTTTGCTAAGGACAATTATTCACAGTATTGATTATTAATTGACGGCTTGTTCAATAACCACAGCAATAATTAGTTACTGCTTTAACACCTAGCAGAGTGTTTAGTATCAGCTTATCCTGGTCTTTTATTATTAATAGCTTGCCGGATATACTATCTGTGTAGAGTGATTGTTAAATGTCATTGGGCGCAGAATTAATCCACGTACCACCAACCTGTCATTGAGTTGCACATACAGTGATTATATCTATTAGCTAAAATATTATATTTAGTAGCTGCACACTGATTTGGGCTATTTATCAATACAGGTTGGGTGCTCGGTACGCTATGCCACATGACACACAATACACATACACAGGGCAAGCACCTCTGAGCTCTTCCAGCTGAGTAACCCACTCCCCAATCAAGGCCTATTAGGTATCACTGCTTTTGCTTTGTACTATTAGGCATTAGCATACCATACTATATACTCTGGCCATCTATCATCTCCTCATTCCCTCCCGCCAATGTACATTATATGTAGTTATTATTATCACTTTATGTTAAGAACTTATTTTATTCCATTTACAAATTAAACGTTAAGTTTTAAAAGCCTAGGAGTGCACTATGAAATGAGCTTCTAGTTGTTTAGTGGTAGCAATAAATATGCCTTCACTTCTCAGCTGAAGTTAAAATAATTTCCTACATTCCTGGGAATAAGAATCTAAAGGCTGACGCCCTATCCCGTCAATTTGTCAGTGAAGACAGATCTGAAGATATCCCTGAGACCATTTTATCTACCAAATATGTTATCTCGGCAAACTCTTTTGATAAGATCTTGGAGACACAGACGCTCATCCCCAAGGGTAGGGAAGTGCTGGAGGGTTGTTTGTATGCTGCACCTCAATTTCAGCAGAAAATCCTTGAGTGGGGTAATTTCTCACCCGGGTACTAAGAGAACTTCCGATATGATAAGACGCACCTTTTGGTGGCTTAATATGTTAAAGCATATCAAAGAATTCATGTTCGCAATAAGCCGTCTGGTCTGCTCCGTCCTCTCTCCATTCCGGACAGACCGGGGACCGACCTCTCAATGGACTTTATTGTTAAGCTTCCTGTTTCTTGTGGGATGACTACGATTCTCGTCATTATGTATAGATTTTCCAAGCAGGCTCATTTCATTCCTCTCAAGGGTCTTCCTAACTCTTCCACCCTAGCAGATGTTTATATTAAAGAAATATTTTGTATTCATGGAGTCCCACTCTCTATAGTGTCCGATCGTGGGTCACAGTTCGTCTCGAAATTTTGGCGTGCCTTCGCCCAAAGGTTGGAGATCACTCTTCTTTTTTTCTTATGGGTTTCATCCCCAAACCAATGGTCAAACCGAGAGAATGAATCAGTCATTAGAGCAATATCTGCGTTGCTTTATTTCCACAGGACAACTGGGTGGAGCTACTTCCATGGGCAGAATTCGCCCATAACTCACTCAGAAGTGAGTCTACGCAAGAATCACCATTTTTTATAAATTATGGATACCATCCAGCTCGCCTTCCTTTCTCCTCCAATCCTTCTGTGATTCCAGGTGCAAATTCCAGAGTAAACTCGCTCCAAAATTCTTGGAAGAAGATTCAAAGGACTCTTCAGGAAGCAGTTCGCAGACAAAAGACATAGGCAGATCGCCATCTCCGTGTGGCACCCAAGTTTAGGCCAGGAGACAAAGTGTGGCTTTCATCTAATAACATAAGACTGAAGACTTATGGCCCCAATATTCCTGGGACCCTTCACCATTCTCAAACAGGTCAATCCTGTGGCATACCGCTTGCAACTGCCTCAATATATGAGAATCCCGGCAGTCTTCCATGGCTCATTGTTAAAACCGGTGGTTCAAAGTTCTCAATTTCCTGATGTCTCGCCTAAACCTCCACCTGTCATCATACATGGTCAAGAAGAATTCAAAATTCAATCCATAATCGATTCCAGATACCCCAGAGGAGGAGTTCAATTCCTCGTACACAGGAAAGGCTTTGTACCGGAGGAACACTCTTGGGTACCGCTTCAACAGATCCATGCCCCCGGCTGTTAAGGCGGTTCTATGCCAGGTTCCTAGACAAACCTTATGGGAATCGTCCTGAGGCTGATCCTCAAGGGGTGGGGGGGGGGTGTACTGTAAGGAATCGGGGAACACTTCCTCTGCGACGTATTCCCTCCCTACCTGTTGTTTCGCAGTCCTCTACTCTGGCACCAGCACGTGCACGCACCCCCGCTCTGCTTACAGAGCGCTCTCGCGCACACAGGTCTTCTAGAGTGCCACAGAGTTTAGCTCTGCCCCCTCGGACGTGCCACGCTTCTCTCACGTGCAGCGCGCTCACGTGACGTCGTGCATCGCTCCCCATCTGCGTGGCAAGTACTTACAGCCCACTTGTCTCCTGCAGCCAATCCTTGCCTCCACGGAGGCCGCACCTCCATTCCACCTCTTTTATGACTGGTTCCTGTGTGCTATAAATATCCTGCAGTTCCTGTCTTACTTTGCTGAGCATATCTAGTTGCAGCCGTGTGCTTCCACTTCTGTTGTGCCTTGCTCCCTGTCTTGTGCTTCTCTCTACAGTTAACCCTTCGTATACCAACCTGGCTTGTATTTGGAAACTCCTGTGGATACTGACCCCGACTTACTCTTGACTCTGCTGACTTCTCCGACCACAGCTACACGGACTACCACTATTCTGACCTCTCCAACCCCAGACCATGGCTATACGGACTTTGACCATTCTAATCTCTCCAACCCAAGACCTTGGCAAGTATCTGAACTAACCCACTCTCCGCTGCTTTGGGTGCGTGGTTCAATACTTCCTCACTTCAGTATCGGGGTCCTGTCTTGCTCATGGGCAGCGCAAGCGTTACACTCAGACAGCAAGGACATGCCACTGCGCGCTGCTTGGTCTCTGACTCTGCTGATTGGACTTTAACTCAGCTGTTTTATATATGCATTAATGATGGGACTCACCTGCATTTTCACGCAGTTTTTAATTTATTGATTGATTGGTGGGGGTGTCTGGCACTTGGGATAGGGTATATAAGGTTTTCACTGTCTGTGTTCTATGCACACCCCACTGAGAAAGATCCCGTTGTGTGGATCAAAACATTGGAACTGTTATTTATTGCTGAATACACTTTTTGTGCTTTACATCTCTGAGTGTTGTCGTCTTTGCCAGGCCTTTACTGCAGCTGTCTTCAGTTGTTGTTTGTTCGTGGGCCTTTCTGCCTTAAGTGTTGTCTTCAGCAAGTGAAATGCATGCTCGATCGGGTTGAGATCAGGTGATTTACTCGGCCATTGCAGAATATTCCACTTCTTTGCCTTAAAAAACTCCTGGGTTGCTTTCGCAGTATGTTTTGGGTCATTGTCCATCTGTAAAGGGAAGCGCTGTCCAATCAACGTCACTGAATTTGGCTGAATCTGAGCAGACAATATATCCCTATACACTTCAGAATTCATCCGGCTGCTTCTGTCTTCTGTCACATCACTAATAAACACTAGTGACCCAGTGCCATTGTAAGCCATGCATGCCCATGCCATCACACTGCCTCCGCCGTGTTTTACAGATGATGTGGTATGCTTCGGTTCATGAGCCATTCCAAGCCTTCTCCATACATTTTTCTTCCCATCATTCTGGTACAGGTTGATCTAAGTTTCATCTGTCCAAAGAATGCTGTTCCAGAACTGGGCTGGCTTTTTTTAGATATTGTTTGGCAAAGTCTAATCTGGCCTTTCTATTCTTGAGGCTTATGAATGGTTTGCACCTTGTGGTGATCCCTCTGTATTTGCTCTCGTGAAGTCTTCTCTTTATGGTAGACTTGGATAAGGATATGCCTACCTCCTGGTGAGTGTTCTTCACTTGGCTGGATGTTATGAAGGGGTTTTTCTTTACCATAGAAAGGATCCTATGATCATCCACCACTGTTGTCTTCCGTGGATGTCCAAGCCTTTTTGTGTTGCAGAGCTCACCACTGCGTTCTTTTTTTCTCAGAATGTACCAAACTGTTGATTTGGCCACTCCTAATGTTCCTGCTATCTCTCTGATGGATTTTCTTTTTTTTTGCAGCCTAAGGATGCCCTGTTTCACCTGATACATACATGCTTTGGTACCCAAATGGTTAAAAACAGGAACATACTGTAAGCTATTGTTACCAAAATTACTATATTTTATAGTTTGAATTCAATTCAAATGTGTAAAAGAACCTAATAACAATCATCTGTTCCTTTGGTAAATACAACCTCAGATGATCACATGACTGTAACGCGTAGCTCACCACAAACCAGACACGACAGCGAGGCAGAGGTAGGGAATTGTATAAACGCCAACCCACAACTGCGAGGGCGCGCCTAGAGTGTAGATTGGTCTTGCAAGCTGGGTCAGGAGCATAAAAGGTAGAGTAGTCGTTATACTTGCCGGGTCTGGATTGGAGAGTAGCGGATCGTTGGGGTACTTTGACAAGGTCAGGATTGGAGAGTGGAGAGTAATCGTTGCGATGATAGCTGAGGTCAGGAGTTGAGAGTTCAGAATGGTCGTACGTACGCCAGGTCAGGAGAGGAGAAATGCAGAGTCCAGGTATGAAGCAGGGGTCAGGCAGCAACAGGAACAAGGCAGGGATGTAGCAAGGCACAACGTCACACAAGGTTATGCTCAGCAATGAGTAAATGAGCAAGGCAGGTATATAAGTAACCACTCTCCAATGGGAAATCAGGGCGGAACCAAAATGAAGGCACGGATAAGCTGCTGGGTTGCACAGGTGCACCCTATTGTACAGCCTGATTAGACCTGGGAGTGGAGCTACGTCCCGCGCGTGACACCAACATCAGAAGGTGGCGACTTGGTCGCGCGCCACTCTCGCATGCGTATGCCCATCGCATGAGCGTGAGCGAAGTCTGGAGGCGGGTCCAGAGAAGACCTGTTCCGCGCGTCACCAACGTCAGTGAAGAAAGTCCAGAACGCGCACCACTCGCGCACCGCGCATGTCCGACATCAGGACGGGGCGGAGTTTGGGAAGCGATCCGGAGGGGAGACTGGCCGAACGGGCAGGCTGCACGTCAGAGCAGAGGCAGAGATAGGACGCGGAACCCACGGAGGGACAGACCGGTCGTGTGTCATCAGCGGAACCGCTGTGGCATCGCGCCTCCTGAGTGCCTGACGGAATGGAATGGGGAGGTGTGTTCCGGCCCTCAGGATGGCGAATCCTCACAATGACATATTACACCGTGTCATGTTTATTTAACAAAAATTAAGCCAAAATGGAGAAGCCATGTGAAAAACTAAGTATACCTTATGATTCAATAGCTTGTAGAACCACCTTTAGCAGCAATAACTTGAAGTAATCGTTTTCTGTATGACTTTATCAATCTTTCACATCGTTGTAGAGGAATTTTGTCCCATTCTTCTTTACAACTTTGTTTCAGTTCATTGAGGTTTGTGGGCATTTCTTTATGCACAGTCTCTTAAGGTCCAGCCACAGCATTTCAATCGGGTTGAGCTCTGGACATTGACTGGGCCATTGCAACACCTTGATTCTTTTCTTTTTCAGCCATTCTGTTGTAGATATGTTCGTGTGCTTGGGATCATTGTCCTGTAAGACAGATGGCCTTACATTTGACTCTAGAATACTTTGGTATACAGAGGAGTACATGGTTGACTCAATAACTGCAAGGTTCCCAGGTCCTGTGGCTGCAAAACAAGCCCAAATCATCACCCCTCCATCACCGTGCTTGACAGTTGGTATGAGGTGTTTGTGCTGATATGCTGTGTTTGGTTTTTGCCAAACGTGGCGCTGTGCATTATGGCCAAACATCTCCACTTTGGTCTCGTCTGTCCAAAGGACATTGTTCCAGAAGTCTTGTGGTTTGTTCAGATGCAACTTTGCAAACCTAAGCCGTGCTGCCATGTTCTTTTTAGCGTCAAGAGGCTTTCTCCTGGCAACCCTTCCAAACAAACCATACCTGTTCAGTCTTTTTCTAATTGTACTGTCATGAACTTTAACATTTAACATGCTAACTGAGGCCTGTAGAGTCTGAGATTTAACTCTTGGGTATTTTGCAATTTGTCTGAGCATTGCACGGTCTGACATTGGGGTGAATTTGCTGGGATGTCCCCTCCTGGGATGATTGGCCATTGTCTTGAATGTTTTCCACTTTTTAATAATCTTTCTCACTGTAGAATGATGGACTTTAAATTGTTTGGAAATGGCCTTATAACCCTTCCCAGATTGATGGGCAGCAACAATTGCTTCTCTGAGATCATTGGTGATGTCTTTCCTCCTTGGCATTGTGCTAATACACACCTTGATGCTCCAGACCAGCAAACTGCTAAAACTTCGGCTTTTATAGAGCTGGTCACACTTGCTGATGATCAATTAATCAAGTACATTTGATTAGTAGCACCTGTCTGCTACTTAGCATCTTATTTCCTAAGGAAGCAGTAAGGGTGTACTTAGTTTTTCACACATAGCTTCTCCATTTTGGCTTTATTTTTGTTAAATAAATCATGACAAGGTGTAATATGTCATATGTTGTTGTTCATCTGAGGTTGTATTTACCTAATTTTAAGACCTGCCAAGGCACAGATGATTGTTATTATGTCCTGATATGTAAAACCATAGAATTCAAAGAGGGTGTACTTTCTTTTTCACACAACTATATATATAATATATACAGTGGCGACCAACTTTATTCGAAGTTGGCTAGTTCCGCGAATTTCGGAATATCCCGGTGATGTGCGGTTTAGTAACGTTTTCTCCCGGGGTGTATTGCGTTATATCGCGCCCGTGATTTAAGCATTTTATTCCCGCTGGCTGCAATACTGCAATGCCGTGTAAAAACGCATGGGGGCGTTTGCGAGCTGTTGTCTTTGAAGCCGAGAAATTCATGAATTGTAATGCATTATATACTGTATATATACAGTATATACTGTATAACAACAACCCCTGTAACCCCTAACATACACATACAGTACTGTATATGCACATCAATTATACTGTAGGCCGTCCCCTGGCGAGATGTGTTTGCAGCAGAGAGAGAACCGCTTTTCTCTCTGCGCAAACATCGGCACATTAAAAATTATTTAATATACATTTTTATTCATAGTGTATATGTGCAGGGGGTCTCCGGAGCTGAACCGCGTAGGTTTCAGGTCCGGGGACCACCTGCTCCCCGAGATACAGCCCCCTTTATGAGGTGCCGGTATCCCTCTGCATTTAAAGGTCCCGATCACGTGCCCGCGGCCTGTAAACCAAGCAAAGGGATACCGGCACCCCCTAAAGGGGCCTGTATCTCGGGAAGAGGGGGTCCCCAGACCTAAAACCAAAGCGGTTCAGCTCCGGAGACCCTCTGCACATCTAAAGTATAAATAAAACACACACATCAATAAAGAATCGTTCTTTACCTTAGCGGCTATGTGCTATGGTAACGAAGCAGCATGACTGTATTTTTAATAATATTGTACAGTGAGCAGGGTGTTCCCTGAGCCAGAAATTAATGCTCAGGGGACCCCCTGCTCCTGCACAATATTATTAAAAATACAGAAATGCTACTTCATTACCATAGCTGATAGCCGCTAAGGCAATGAAGGGGTTAACCCACCATGCCCGCTTTATTATGGGTAGCGGGGGTGGGTGAAGGGGGTATTTGGCCCTTGGTGTGAGATTAGGACTTGCGGGGGTGTTGCGGGTGCACTTAACCCCTTCACGACCGTAGCAGTTAATACCGCTACGGTCATGAAGGGGTTAACCCCTACCGCTACCCCCCTGCAAGCCCAAAACAACCACCGTTGGGGCTAATACCCCCTTCACCCACCCCCGCTACCCACAATAAAAAAACTCACACACAGCAGCAGCACAAAAAATAAATAAATAAATCTAAATAAATGAATATAAATAAATACATTTAAAATACATTTTTATTCATAGTGTAGATGTGCAGGGGGTCTCCGGAGCTGAACCGCGTTGGTTTCAGTTCCGGGGACCCCTGCTCCCCGAGATACAGCCCCCTTTATGAGGTGCCGGTATCCCTCTGCATTTAAAGGTCCCGATCACGTGCCCGCGGCATGTAAACCAAGCAGAGGGATACCGGCACCCCCTAAAGGGGCCTGTATCTCGGGAAGCAGGGGGTCCCCAGACCTAAAACCAAAGTGTTTCAGCACCGGAGACCCTCTGCACATCTACAGTATAAATAAAACACACACATCAATAAAGAATCGTTCTTTACCTTTGCGGCTATGTGCTATGGTAATAAAGCAGCATTTCTGTATTTTTAATAATATTGTACAGTGAGCAGGGGGTTCCCTGAGCCAGAAATTAATGCTCAGGGGACCCCCTGCTCCTGCACAATATTATTAAAAATACAGAAATGCTGTTTCATTACCATAGCTGATAGCCGCTAAGGCAATGAAGGGTTTAGGCAGAATAAACAATAAATACATTAAATACATATTTTTAATGTGTGTGTTAAACCTCCCTGCCTTGACTGTAACCTGTGTAAGACCCCCTCCCCCTATTGTGTGTGTTAAACTTCCCTGCCTTGACTGTAATCTATGTAAACCCCCCCCCTATTGTGTCTGCTAAGCTTCCCTGCTTTGACTAATCTGTGTAAGCCCCCCTCCCCCTATTGTGTTGGTTAAATCTCCCTGCCTGTGTTTCTGAGTGCAGTGTACTGTATGTAAATGTGGGGAGGGGGATCCCGTGTAAATAACCACACCCACTACCCACTACCCACAATAAAAAAAATTCACACACAGCAGCAGCACAAAAAATAAATAAATAAATCTAAATAAATAAATAAATGAATATAAATAAATACATTTAAAATAAAAAATTTATTCATAGTGTAGATGTGCAGGGGGTCTCCGGAGCTGAACCGCATTGGTTTCAGGTCCGGGGACCCCCTGCTCCCCGAGATACAGACCCCTTTATGAGGTGCCGGTATCCCTCTGCATTTAAAGGTCCCGATCACGTGACCGCGGCCTGTAAACCAAGCAGAGGGATACCGGCACCCACTAAAGGGGCCTGTATCTCGGGGAGCAGGGGGTCCCCAGACCTAAAACCAAAGCGGTTCTGCTCCGGAGACCTCCTGCACATCTACACTATGAATAAAAATTTATTTTAAATGTATTTATTTCTATTCATTTATTTATTTAGATTTATTTATTAATTGTGCTGCTGCTGTGTATGAATTTTTTTTATTGTGGGTAGCGGGGGTGGGTGAAAACCATGTGTTTTGGCCGATAAAAATAAAAATGATGACGTCACTTAAAGGCAATGACAGCACAGCCAATCAGAATGGCTTTGCTTCAATTGCCTTTAAGATGACGTCACCCATGGGTAGTGAGGGTGGGGGTGGGTAGTGGGGGTGAGTAGTGGGGGTGGGTGGGGGTGGGTATTAGCCCCAACTGTGGTTGTTTAGGGCTTGCGGGGGGGTAGCGGGTGCACTTAACCCCTTCACGACTTTAGCGGTATTAACTGCTACGGTCATGAAGGGGTTAAGTGCACCCGCAACCCCCCCGCAAGTCCTAAACTCACACCAAGGGCCAAACACCCCCTTCACCCACCCCCGCTACCCACAATAAAAAAAATTCATGCACAGCAGCCCCACAATTAATAAATAAATCTAAATAAATAAATACATGAATATAAATAAATATATATATAGTATATATATAATAACAATCCCTATACATATATATATATATATATATATATATATATATATATATACAGTATATACACACACATGATAAACCAATATACAAATAAATGTAGAAGGGTTATCAAAATCATACTGTATTACAAATAACACTTCTCCATACAGACACACTACATTACAATGAATTTCCTTTAATAATCCTAACTGATCTTACAATCTAAATCATCAAATGACAAAGAAAAACCTCACATTCCAATCCATACATTGCATTTACATTGTATTTATGATGCATAAAATCTATGCACCATATACATTCTGCAAATGAATGTTAACAATATCATTGCAAGCAAAATACAAACACTTCCAAACAAGTCAACTATTTTAACCAATCAAGTAAACAAAAATCAATTAGCAATCATTATTTGCATCCCTAAATAATTGACAGTCCATCCCGAACAATGAAACAATTAACTAATTCACGCCTCGAGCAGAAAAATTCAGCATGTGAAAAAATATACAAAGAGCCAACCGGAATACAAACTTTAAAACCAAGGCTAGCCCTGACCTCCCTCAAACACACAATACAGTACAATATCAACAATGACATCTATCTAATTTTAAAATACTTTAAACACACATTTAAGCATAGCTGCATAGTCAAATTAATTTAAAACACATCAAATCAAGCTTTTAAAACAACATCATTTCTTACCCTGTATGTATATATCTCTCTAGACATATATACATACATACATACATACATACAGTGGCAAGAAATGATATACCACAAAAAAAATAATACACATGTTAAAAAGCTTTTAAAAAAATTAACAAGTTAAATAAAATACATTTCTTTAGTTCACTTACCATTACTTGCCCCCACCGACTCCCGTTGCGCAGCTTACTCACGAACCAATCCACGAACAGGAACCCATAAAATAAAAAACCATAAAATAATAAACATTAAACTAAAAATCCAAATCAATCCACGGGTCTTCTATTTGTAATCCATCTTTATCTTCATCTGTATTCTTCTTTCTTCTATCTTCTTCCGGGCGGGGTCTTCTTTCCATCTGCGGCCACGCCCTGGTCTTCTTTCTTTCCCGGAGGTCCTTCCTCCGCGGCGTCTGGCTTCAAAATTAGACGACATAGGCTTTTAAAGGCCTACTGCTGCGGCACAGTTTATTCGAGCATTTGCCCGTTCTGTGCCGCAGCAGTAGCCTGGCGCGCGCCCGAGTGTGACGGGCGCACGCCGAAGCAGCGGAAGAGCGCCCTCCGATCGGGGCGCTCTCCCTACCGCTGCCGGGTCCGCCGGGTCCCCCGGAACCCCCTGCCGCTGTCCCGCGATCGCGGGACACCAGGGCTCCCTCGGGGAGCCCCTGGACACGCGTGCAGCGGGCGCACGCTCCCGATGACGCGTGACCGCGCGTCTATGACGCGCGGCACGCCGAGGGGCGGCCACTAGCAAGCCGGGAGATTTCCCGGCTTGCGGTACCGACCACACTTCAATAAAGTGTGTCGGTAGTGTATGACGTCACATTTTCGTCATATGGTTCCCACGGCCCTGATTGGGCGGTGAAAACCATGTGTTTTGGCCGATAAAAATTAAAATGATGATGTCACTTAAAGGGAATGAAAGCACAGCCAATCAGAATGGCTTTGCTTCAATTGCCTTTAAGATGACGTCATGAAAAGACACATGGCCGCCCTCACATGGTATGGTAGCCAATCAGAGCATGGGAACTCCATCCCTACTCTGATTGGCTCTAGTATACCATGTGACAGAGGCTTGGGGGGAAAAAGGATGTGACGTCATTGAAAGCTTGTCACATGGTACTAGAGCCAATCAGAGCGTGGGAACTCCATCCCTATTCTGATTGGCTGTAGTACATCACATCCTTTTCCCCCCATACCTCTGTCACAGTGTACTTGAACCAATCAGAGTAGGGATTGAGTTCCCATGCTCTGATTGGCTACCATACCATGTGAGGGCGGCCATGTGTCTTTTCATGACATCATCTTAAAGGCAATTGAAGCAAAGCCATTCTGATTGGCTGTGCTGTCATTGCCTTTAAGTGACGTCATCATTTTTATTTTTATCGGCCAAAACACATGGTTTTCACGGCCCAATCAGGGCCGTGGGAACCATATGACGAAAATGTGACGTCATAGGCCTTTAAAAGCCTATGTCGTCTCATTTTGAAGCCAGACACCGCGGAGGAAGGACCTCCGGGGAAGAAAGAAGACCAGGGCGTGGCCGCAGATGGAAAGAAGACCCCGCCCCGCCCAGAAGAAGATAGAAGAAAGAAGAATACAGATGAAGATAAAGATGGATTACAAGTAGAAGACCCGTGGATTGATTTGGATTTTTAGTTTAATGTTTATTATTTTATGGTTTTTTATTTTATGGGTTCCTGTTTGTGGATTGGTTCGTGAGTAAGCTGCGCAACAGGAGTCGGTGGGGGCAAGTAATGGTAAGTGAACTAAAGAAATGTATTTTATTTAACTTGTTAATTTTTTTAAAAGCTTTTTTAACATGTGTATTTTTTTTTTGTGGTATATCATTTCTTGCCACTGTATGTATGTATGTATATATGTCTAGAGAGATATATACATACAGGGTAAGAAATTATGTTGTTTTAAAAGCTTGATTTGATGTGTTTTAAATTAATTTGTCAATGCTGCTATGCTTTATTGTGAGTTTAAAGTATTTTAAAATTAGATAGATGTCATTGTTGATATTGTACTGTATTGTGTGTTTGAGGTAGGTCAGGGCTAGCCTTGGTTTTAAAGTTTGTATTCCGGTTGGCTCTTTGTATATTTTTTCACATGCTGAATTGTTATGCTCGAGGCGTGAATTAGTTAATTGTTTCATTGTTCGGGATGGACTGTCAATTGTTTAAGGATGTAAATAATGATTGCTAATTGATTTTTGTTTACTTGATTGGTTAAAATAGTTGACTTGTTTGGAAGTGTTTGTATTTTGCTTGCAATGATATTGTTAACATTCATTTGCAGAATGTATATGGTGCATAGATTTTATGCATCATAAATACAATGTAAATGCAATGTATGGATTGGAATGTGAGGTTTTTCTTTGTCATTTGATGATTTAGATTGTAAGATCAGTTAGGATTATTAAAGGAAATTCATTGTAATGTAGTGTGTCTGTATGGAGAAGTGTTATTTGTAATACAGTATGGTTTTGATAACCCTTCTACATTTATTTGTATATTGGTTCATCATATGTGAGTATATACAGTATATATATATATATATATATATATATATATATACTGTATATATACTGTAGTTGCATGATGAAGCCACTGTACAAATTCATGGGTGAAGGGTGGGTATCGGGCCAGTGTGGCTTAACCCCTTAATTATCTTTGCGGTTATTATCCGATAAGGTGTTTAAAGGGTTAATTGATATCTGAATGTAATTGCAATGTATTGGCTTTGTTTTGGCAATGTATTTTGTGGACAAGACAAGGATGTTGCTGGCGACGGACACTTCGTATTGATGAGGTCAGTAGCACTTTATTTATTTGAATATGCTAGTTAATGTTTTTAATGATGGGCAATTAATCTATTATCCATATCTGGATAATAGTTATTTTGCACATTATTGTACTGTAGGGTTTGGGGGGGGGGGGGTGTTTGTATTGAATGTATAGGCCAGGTTTATTTTTTTTACATTCAGGGTTACTTCCGTGGTTCTGCGTGGGACCTCTGGAGACCACCTCGGGTATTCTCGGGTATCCCAAGGGTATCAGGCTGGTGGTTCCACGGGTGACACATGCGGGGATGATGATGTGTGGTCCCACTTCTGTGGGGGCACAGCGGACCCGTAGTCTGCGGGGATGACTATGTGTGGTCCCACTTCTGTGGGGCCACCGCCGACCCGTAGGTGCGGGGATGATGATGTGTGGTCCCACTTCTGTGGGGGCACCGCGGACCCGTAGTGAGCACCCGTGAGTTCCCCAGACCCCCATGGGAACCACCCGAGGCCCAATAGACACCTGTGGGTCTGACCCGGGGCTCCCAGACATCCTTGGGCCTACCGTGGGGACCCAATTGTGGCCCACGGTGACCCAAGGAGACCACCTGGGGGCCATGGTGCTGGCGGGATCCACCAGCAGGCCTCCAGAACCTGTTTGAAAAGGGCTGCTGTACCCTGTAGGTCTGTCCAGGTGCCCCGCCAGCCCACCGGGGACTCGCGTGGGGCTGCGTTATGAACCCTGTTTGTAAAATAATAAATCATGTATTTATGGGGGGGCACAGGGGGTGGGTAATGTATTTAATAAATAGAATGATGTTTATTGTGGGTCACTGTTGTTTTTATTGTGGGTACTGGGGATGGGGGGGGGTTTCCCCGACGGTATGTGGGTAGGCCTCCCTTGTGGGTACTGGGTGAGGGTGGTTAGGCCTCACCGGGGGGAGTTAGTGTGGGAGGGTATATAGGCATCCCGAGTGGTGGGTGAGGGTGGGTTAACCCCTTAATGACTGTAGCGGTTAATAACCGCTATGGTGATTAAGGGGTTAGGGGACATTACTTTGGATGTTTTAATTTTTGTGTCTGTTTTGCAGAAGCGGAGGGGCCATGGCCAGGATGGGGGGGGGTAACGGTATGTGGGTAGGGGGTGAGGGTGGTTAGACCTCACAGTATGCACATCGGGTCCCACCCCCCCTCCCCACATTTACATACACTGCACTCACAGCAATACAGGCAGGGAGATTTAACAGAAACATTAGGGGGAGGGGGCTTTATACAGATCACAGTCAAGGAGGTGGGGTTATAACCCACTCCCCCTCCCCACATTTACATAAACTGCACTCACAGCAACACAGGCAGAGAGATTTAACAGAAACATTAGGGGGGAGGGTGCTTTACACAGATTACACTCAAGGCAGGGAGATACAGGGGATGTTCTGTACTGTATGTTGTTTATTGCAATGCTTCAATGTGTGAACAGTATAATGTTTTTTACAATTAGATAGATGTAATCCTTGGTATTGTAAGGGTTAGCTTTAGTTTTAAATTGTGTTTTCTGGTTGGTACTTATATATTGATTTTTGTTTACTTGATTGGTTAAAATAGTTGACTTATTTGGAAGTGTTTGTATTTTGCTTGCAATGATATTGTTAACATTGATTTGCAGAATGTATATGGTGCATAGATTTTATGCATCATAAATACAATGTAAATGCAATGTATGGATTGGAATGTGAGGTTTTTCTTTGTCATTTGATGATTTAGATTGTAAGATCAGTTAGGATTATTAAAGGAAATTCATTGTAATGTAGTGTCAGTATGGAGAAGTGTTATTTGTAGTACAGTATGATTTTGATAACCCTTCTACATTTATTTGTATATTGGTTCATCATGTGTGTGTATATACTATATATATATATATATATATATATATATATATATATATATACAGTATATATATATATATATATATATATATATATATATATATATACAGTATATATATATATATATATATATATATATATATATATACAGTATATATATATATATATATTACAGTATATATATATATATATATATATATATATATATATATATATATATATAGGCATTGTTATTATATATATATATTGTATATGTATATACAGTATATATACTGTATATATATATTACTGTGACAGAGTCACTGACTAAGTAGGCTGTGACAGTGAATGGAGAGATGCTGCAGCCAGTTCACAGAGTGTTAATCTCCTCAGACAGAGAAAGCACAGCTGCAGCCTAATTAAACAGGGGCTGAACTATCAGTGGAACAAGTGCTTTAAAAAGCAGGAAGTTGCTCACACAAGGTGAGCTTGTTTTTCCACAGGAAGGTGGAGAGAACTCTCCCGGCTGTGAAGCCGTTGCTGTTGCTCTGGTCCCCAGTCCTGCGAGGAGCTAGGCTGCTGGGACCAGCTGGGACCCCAACCCAGGATAAAGATAAACATTGCTGCGAGGCTGGACACAGCCTGCTTCCCGGAATCGTGTTCCTGTTTGCTGTTTGGAGCTGAAACAGATAAGACTTTATTCTTATTATGCTTATTGGTTATCGTTTGTGTAGCATGTTTTGGGCATGACCAGATTAGCTGGCTGTCCTGTTAGTAAGGGCTCAAGAAGTGAGTAAGTGTCCCTAACGGGACTAGGCTTTAATTTGCAAGAAAGTAGTTTCTTAAAGGGACAGTGCACCCGTATTTATTTTGGTTGTGGCTAATAAACCACTATAGTTGAACGTTTCCCACCGTGTCTAGCGTCTTACTGACCCCGCCGCGAGGCCGTCCTGCCACAATACATATATTTATTTATATTCATGTATTTATTTATTTATATTTATTTATTAATTGTGGGGCTGCTGTGCGTGAATTTTTTTATTGTTGGTAGCGGGGGTGGGTGAAGGGTGAAGGGGGTCTTTGGCCCTTGGTGTGAGTTTAGGACTTGCGGGGGGGTTGCGGGTGCACTTAACCCCTTCATGACCGTAGCAGTTAATACCGCTACGGTCGTGAAGGGGTTAAGTGCACCCGCTACCCCCCCGCAAGCACCAAACAACCACCGTTGGGGCTAATACCCCCTTCACCCACCCCCACTACCCACAATAAAAAAAATTCACACACAGCAGCAGCACAATTAATAAATAAATCTAAATAAATAAATAAATGAATAGAAATAAATACATTTAAAATACATTTTTATTCATAGTGTAGATGTGCAGGGGGTCTCTGGAGCTGAACCGCTTTGGTTTTATTTCTGGGGACCCCCTGCTCCCCAAGATACAGCCCCCTTTAGGGGATGCCGGTATCCCTCTGCTTGGTTTACAGGCCGCGGTCACGTGATCGGGACCTTTAAATGCAGAGGGATACCGGCACCTCATAAAGGGGTCTGTATCTCGGGGAGCAGGGGGTCCCCGGACCTGAAACCAACACGGTTCAGCTCCGGAAACCCCCTGCACATCTACACTATGAATAAAAAATGTATTTTAAATGTATTTATTTATATTCATTTATTTATTTATTTATTATTTGTGCTGCTGTTGTGTGTGAATTTTTTTTATTGCGGGTAGCGGGGGTGGGTGAAGGGGGTATTAGCCCCAACGATGGTTGTTTAGGGCTTGCGGGGGGGGTAGCGGGAGGGGTTAACCCCTTCATGACCGTAGCGGTATTAACTGCTACGGCCGTGAAGTGGTTACGTGCACTCGCAACCCCCCGCAAGTCCTAAACTCACACCAAGGGCCAAATACCCCCCTCACCCACCCCCGCTACCCACAATAAAGCAGGCACGGTGGGTTAACCACTTCATTGCCTTAGCGGCTATCAGCTATGGTAATGAAGCAGCATTTCTGTATTTTTAATAATAATGTGCAGGAGCAGGGGGTCCCTTGAGCATTAATTTCTGGCTCAGGGAACCCCCTGCTCACTGTACAATATTATTAAAAATACAGTCATGCTGCTTCGTTACCGTAGCACATAGCCGCTAAGGTAAGGAACGAGTGTTTTTTTATATATGTGTTTTATTCATACTGTAGATGTGCAGAGGGTCTCCAGAGCAGAAACGTTTTGGTTTTAGGTCCGGGGACCCCCTGCTCCCCGAGATACAGGCCCCTTTAGGGGGTGCCGGTATCCCTCTGCTTTGTTTACATGCCGCGGTCACGTGATCGGGACCTTTAAATGCAGAGGGATACCGGCACCTCATAAAGGGGGCTGTATCTCGGGGAGCAGGGGGTCCCGGGACCTGAAACCAACACGGTTCAGCTCCGGAGACCCCCTGCACATGTACAATATGAATAAAAATGTATTTTAAATAATTTTTAATGTGCCGATGTTTGCGCAGAGAGAGCAGCGGTTCTCTCTCTGCTGCAAACACATCTCGCCCCCGCCGGCCTATACTGCTGCGGCACAGTTTATTCGAGCATTTGCCCGTTCTGTGCCGCAGCAGTAGCCTGGCGCGCGCCCGAGTGTGACGGGCGCGCGCCGAAGCAGCGGAAGAGCGCCCTCCGATCGGGGCGCTCTCCCTCCCGCTGCCGGGTCCGCCGGGTCCCCCGGAACCCCCTGCCGCTGTCCCGCGATCGCGGGACACCAGGGCTCCCTCGGGGAGCCCCTGGACGCGCGTGCAGGGGGCGCACGCTCCCGAAGACGCGTGACCGCGCGTCTATGACGCGCGGCACGCCGAGGGGCGGCCACTAGCAAGCCGGGAAATCTCCCGGCTTGCGGATCTGGCCGCAGTGCAATTAAATGTGTCGCCAGTGTAGTATCATTGATGTGCATATACAGTACTGTATGTGTACAGTACTGTATGTTAGGGGTTATAGGGGTTGTTGTTATACAGTATATATATATATATACTGTATATATATATATACTGCATTACAATTCATGAATTTATGCCATCTGGCGGACACGCGAAGCATTGCAGCCTAGTAAATCCTGAACCATTATCAATTAACACATCAACCGCGCATCAGCCGGGCATGCGCCTGGCTGGGAGCCCGGCATGCTCCGGGTGAACAGTGTGGCATTCCAGGAACATGCCAGGTACAAGCCGGTGATTACTTCGAATAAAAGCTGCCGCTGCAGTATATAATTTTTTTTCCATGTAGATGTATCAGTACCGTGTTAGCCGAGCTTTAATAGTCAAAAATGAATATATATATATATATATTATCCCTGCTAAATGACATTTTGATAAGTGGCGTCTATATATAAAAGGGATTTTATCCTATTGGTTCCTGTCTACATAAAGAAAATGTTGTCAATGTGAAAATGAATGAAGATGTATTTCCAGCCAATCAGCGCTTTTATTAAATGATTGAAGTTGGTATTTAAACGGGTCAGAAGAAGGGGGAGGCACACTCCTGATAAAGCTTGTAGAAGGGAAACGCGTAATGTGTTAGCCCTTCAAACACTCTCAGCAGCAAAACGTGTTACCCAGCTGTAAGTCCGCAACAGGATGTGATGTTGTGTTACCGGAATTGACGTATCGGGACCCAGTGAGACGCCGGTGAAGCTGAATACCATCAGGATCAGTTTTAAAGACACGAGGGAGATGCCTGGAGAGACGCCGGGGAGCCCAGGTCGGCACAGCTGGGGACCCAGTACCGGTATGAACCACACACGAGGAAACGGTGATGGTGAGATTATCGCAACGTCAAGCTTTATTACACTAATTGTGTTACATGCCTTTTAAACATTGCACACAATGTGAGTGCACTTCTTATTCTTTTTAATTTATAAAATACATATTTTCGATCTGCGCAATGGTCCTTTTTCTTTTTACTGAGGTACCAACTCCTTGATACTCCAACGAGCAGTTTGCCATGATTGTGATGTGCCCTAAATAAACTGCCAGCTTGTGAATAGGCACCACATAGGAGCCAAGATAATATATAATTTCACTGGATTTAAAGCATCTGCACTTTGTTGTGTTTTTTCTCCAGACTGTTTCAGCCAGGGCCAGTGGCACTTACAGGTCCCAGAGTTCTGGGCACTTGTGGGGCAGTTGGGGTCTCTGAAGCGGTGCTTGCTAAACACTGCGTAGGAGCAGAATGGGGAAAACTTCCCCACATCTAGGTCTATAGGGTGTTCCCAGTTACCCCGGGTGGGGGTGTAAGTTTTCTGTACTGACTGGTGTGGATACTTAATTGGGGAAAAATTTTACTTTATTAACTCTGTCCTGTCTGGTGAATTAATCCCTGGTGTGATAATCCTGGTATCCCGTGACAGACTAAAGGATAAAATAGGTATTCATGGTATTAATAAGTATTCTGCACAAAATAAATAATCTAATGGATTTTTTTTAGAAAGGTTTTAAAAGCCTATATAAAAAATAGCACAATACTTAATTTCTTTTCAAATCTGAACCTTAATATTTATGATCACCAGACCTCTGGATCGCAACCATGTGATCACTTTGGTAGTGATAACGTGATCACTGCCTGCGCCACATGACGGAAACCGAAGTGGAGCCCACTTCTCCCCTAGAAAAAATGCAAAATAGTATGAAGTTGCCTTAATGTCCATAGGGGCCCCTGAAGTGCCAGTCCTTGTGAAATTCATTGAATGCCATAAGGGTACTGTAAAGGTTAAAGTTTGCCAGATTGCATTACTAAACTAAACTAAACTAGGTTTTGTACCTTATTTTCTGAATATAGAAAATAAAATGGAGCAATGTATGTTTGGATTGTATTTATGTTAAACTTTTTTTTGTGTCTGTTTGTAGCTATGCATGTACCTCTATTCGATCAAGTCTCACATTTTGTCACAGTACGATGGCAGGAAAAAACATGAGACATAAACTAATACGAGTCCTCAGGCTCAAATGTCACAGTCTCTTCCTTGATCTTAAGGTAAAGTAATATTTCTTGTGTTTTGATCAGATTATCATATTACCTTGTATGTTTCTGGATTATGTTTCAATGTCTATTTGTACGTTTTAATTTATACAAGTTTTCTGTGTTGTAATGAATCTCTAGGTGAACAGTCTTCGAACAGTGTGCATCAATGTTTACAAGATATTTTTACTTCAGGCGTACAGGTATGTCTAAAATACTGAAAGTTTTACACTAACCATTTCAAAGGTATATTCCCATTTGCAAAACATTGGAGTTGCAATAAAGTGAAAACATTCAGCCACGTAATACCTTCTACACTATTTATTAATAAAGGTTTCATAATTTACAAAGTGTTTTAATAGCTTCACAAATGTAGCTTCTCTTTTTTTTAGCCCTGATTGATTAAACTCCGATAAAGATAAAAATATGCATTAAAGAAAAAAAAAATAGAAGTTTGTTTTACCAGGTATTTATTATTGTGTAATCTCATAAAATTAAGCATATTTACCTCTATGAGTTAAATATAACACCAAAAAAGTAATCACTAAAATCCAACGATATTGGGCTAGTACTGACAAATAATTTTTCAAATTTATATCACCTAGGCTAGCATTAGGCTAAGGCCCCGCTCCCAGAGCCAGCGCGCCCGCACTGCAGACAGGTGGTGCGCTGACATACACAGACCGCGATATGCGGTCTGTAGGGAGCCGGAGCAGGAGGTGGGCGGGAGTGGGAGGTTTGACAGGGAGGGGGGCGTGGCTTGAGCGGAGGGACCCGCTACTCTCCCCCCCCCCTCCCTCCCTCCACGGGCTTGGGCTGGAGCTGCTGATGGTAAGTATTAAACACACACAAACGCAGGCACTCATACATACACACACACACACACACACACACACACACACACACACACACACACACACACACACACACACACACACACACACACAGGCAGGCACTCATGCACTCATACACACACACACACACACACACACACACACACACACACACACACACACACACAGACAGGCACGCACGCACTCAGACACACACACAGACAAGCACTCACGCTTTCACTGCACACTCCTCCCCGCTCCCCGAAGCCTCTCCTCCTCCTCCCGAAGCCTCCCCTCCCCGTTGGCTCACAGCCACACCACGTGACGCGTCAACGCTAGACATCACCATTTTCTTGTGTCCCCTAGCGGCTGACGCGCCACAGCGTGTAGTGCTCTGTGCCGCCAGGGGGGACCGGGACCGGCTCAGCAGGATTCCCCTGCTGGTGGGGAACTCGCGACATGGCCGCCCGTGCCAACGAGCACAGCGGGACCGAGGCCTTAGGCCTAACTTGTCGATGTGCAGTCATGTGAAAAAGAAAGTACACCCTCTTTGAATTCCATGGTTTCACATATCATGACATAATTACAATCCTTTGTGCCTTAGCAGGTGTAAAAATTAGGTAAATATAACCTCAGATGAACAACAACACATGACATATTACACCGTGTCATGATTTATTTAACAAAAATAAAGCCAAAATGAAGAAACTGTGTGAAAAACTAAGTACACCCTTACTGCTTCCATAGGTATTAAGATGCTAAGTACCAGACAGGTGCTGCTAATCAAATGCCCTTGATTAATTGATCATCAGCAAGTGTGACCACCTCTATAAAAGCCGAAGTTTTAGCAGTTTGCTGGTCTGTAGCATTCAGGTGTGTGTTAACACAATGCCAAGGAGGAAAGACATCAGCAATGATCTTAGAGAAGCAATTGTTGCTGCCCATCAATCTGGGAAAGTTTATAAGGCCATTTCCAAACAATTTAAAGTCCTTCATTCTACAGTGAGAAAGATTATTCAAAAGTGGAAAACATTCAAGACAATTGCCAATCATCCCAGGAGGGGACATCCCAGCAAATTCACCCCAATGTCAGACCGTGCAATGCTCAGACAAATTGCAAAATACCCAAGAGTTAAATCTCAGACTCTACAGGCCTCAGTTAGCATGTTAAATGTTAAAGTTCATGACAGTACAATTAGAAAAAGACTGAACAAGTATGATTTGTTTGGAAGGGTTGCCAGGAGAAAGCCTCTTCTCTCTAAAAAGAACATGGCAGCATGGCTTAGGTTTGCAAAGTTGCATATGAACAAACCACAAGACTTCTGGAACAATGTCCTTTGGACAGACGGGACCAAAGTGGAGATGTTTAGCCATAATGCACAGGGCCACGTTTGGCAAAAACCAAACACAGCATATCAGCACAAACACCTCATACCAACTGTCAAGCATGGTGGTGGTGGGGTGATGATAGGGACTTGTTTTTTCAGTGACAGGACCTGGGAACCTTGCAGTCATTGAGTCGACCTTGAACTCCTATGTATACCAAAGTATTCTAAAGTCAAATGTGAGGCCATCTGTCCGAGAGATAATGCTTGGCCGAAATCGGGTCATGCAACAGGACAATGATCCCAAGCACACCAGCAAATCTACAACAGAATGGCTGAAAAAGAAAAGAATCAAGGGGTTGCAATGGCCCAGTCAAAGTTTCAATGGCCCAGTCAAAGTCCACACCTCAACTCGATTGAAATGCTGTGGCTGGACCTTAAGAGAGCTGGGCATAAACAAATGCCCATAAACCTCAATGAACTGAAGCAACGTTATAAAGAGTGGGCCAAAATTCCTCTACAATGATGTGAGAGACTGATAAAGTAATACAGAAAACAATTACTTCAAGTTTTTGCTGCTAAAGGTGGTTCTACAAGCTATTGAATAATAAGGTGTTTTTCACACATGGCTTCTCCATTTTGGCTTTATTTTTGTTAAATAAATCATGACACTGTGTAATATGTCATGTGTTGTTGTTCATCTGAGGTTGTATTTACCTAATTTTAAGACCTGCTAAGGAACAGATGATTGTTATTATGTCCTGATATATAAAACCACGGAATTCAAAGAGGGTGTACTTTCTTTTTCACATGACTGTATATGATGGCCATTATATACATAGGCAAGGTAAGTCTAGTCAACCTAGATACAAGACAATGCCGTTGACATACCAGGTGTGTCATAGGAACTCCTGAGGTGCCAGAGCCCATGCCGTACCCCAGAAGTGGGCAACTCCAGACCTGAAGGGCCACCAACAGGTTTTCAAAACATCCCGGCTTCAGTACCGGTAGCTCAGTCGAAGACTAAGCCACTGATTGAGCCACCGGTGCTGAAGCAGGGATATCCTGAAAACCTGTTGGTGGCCCTTGAGGACTGTAGTTGCCCACTGCCGTACCAGGTATGTCGTAAGGGCAATGAAAAGATGAAAGCAGCCCGTGCTTCCTTATTTAAACATTTTTTCCCCTTACCTGAACCATAAGTAACCCTGGAGTAGATCTGCTTCTGAGATTTTGGACAAAACAATGCTTCATGGTCGGGCTCACTGTGACAGGTACTGTAGTAGAAAGTTTCAACATCTTTGGGAGATGATGCATATTTCAATTGGTGACTCCACGGCCATTTTTGTAATTTCTCTGCGATTGATGTATCCCACTAAAAAGTACAATGATCTTGGAAACCACAAGTTCTCTGAAAATCAGAGGGGAGGGGGATGCAAAACAGGATCAGCTTCCACCACTGGGGTATGCTAAGAAAAACAAAAAAAAATTGTTGTGGGAGGGGGAATGAGGGGTTTGATGTTTAAGCACCTAAAGTAGAAAATAGAAACACCGTATGCAAAGAAAAACAAAGTATTTTCAGCATTGATCACTGTGTAACCTTTTATGTACAAAAAAAAAACAGAATTGCGCTATACAATTAATCTGAAGTTAAAGGATGCACATATACTACCGTCTATACAGATAATGTCTAAACTCTCACTGCAGCTGGCCCAGACACTCACCTTGAGAGATAAAGTCACAATGGATAGCAAAACGAACTATAGCGCACAGGAGAGAAGAAAACAAAACATAGTTTATTCTGTAAACACTAAATATACTTTCCTGCTATAAAGAAATGCACTCACAAATATCAATTCAAATAGTGCAAAAAGCAGATGATCTCATCTGGATATGTTCTTAAAATGAATCTACGCTTCCCAATCTTCTTGCAGACTGGTGAACATTTTATGCTCCCAGATGGATATGATGAGAAGAAATAATAAAGAGAGAGAGGCAGTCTCTCTCTCTCTCTCTCTCTCTCTCTCTCTCTCTCCTCTTTCTCTCTCTCTCTCTCTTTCCTCTCCTCTTTCTCTCTCTCTCTCTTTCTCTCTCTCTCTCCTCTCTCTCTTTCTCTCTCTCTTTCTCTCTCTCTTTCTCTCTCTCTCTATCTCTCTCTCTTTTTCTCACTCTTTTTTTTCTTTTTTTCTCTCTTTCTCATTTTTTCTTTTTTCTCTCTTCTCTTTTTTTCTTTTTTTCTCTCTTTTCTTTCACTTTTTTTCTTTCTCTCTTTATTTCTTTATTTCTCTCTCTTTCTCTTTTTTCTCTTCTCTTTTTCTCTCTCTTTTTTCTCTCTCTTTTTTTCTTTTTTTCTTGCCTCTCTCTTTTTTCTCTCTCTTTTTTTCTCTCTCTCTCTTCTTTTTTTCTCACTCTTTTTCTTTTTTTCTCTCTCTTTTTTTTCTTTTTTTCTCTCTCTTTCTCTTTTTTCTCTCTCTTTCTCTTTTTTTCTCTCTCTTTTTTTCCTCTCTATTTCTCTTTTTTTCTCTCTCTTTCTCTTTTTTTCTCTTTTTTTTTCTCTCTCTTTCTCTTTTTTTTCTCTCTCTTTCTCTTTTTTTTCTCTCTTTCTCTTTTTTCTCTCTTTTTTTCTCTCTTTCTCTTTTTTCTCTCTTTTTTTCTCTCTTTCTCTTTTTTTCTCTTTCTCTTTTTTTTTCTTTCTTTCTTTCTTTTCTCTCTTTCTCTTTTTTCTCTCTTTTTTTCTCTCTTTTTTTCTCTTTTTTTTCTCTCTTTCTCTTTTTTTCTCTCTCTTTCTCTTTTTCTCTCTCTCTTTCTCTTTTTTTCTCTTTCTCCCTTTTTCTCTTTTTTTCTCTCTCTTTCTCTTTTTTTTCTTTTTTTGTCTCTCTTTCTCTTTTTTCTCTTTTTTTCTCTCTCTTTCTCTTTTTTTCTCTTTTTTTGTCTCTCTTTCTCTTTTTTCTCTTTTTTTCTCTTTTTTTCTCTTTCTCTCTCTTTTTCTTTTTTTCTCTCTTTCTCTTTTTTCTCTTTTTTTCTCTTTTTTTCTCTTTCTCTCTCTTTTTCTTTTTTTCTCTCTCTCTTTTTTTCTCTCCCTTTCTCTTTTTTCCTCTCTCTTTCTCTTTTTTCTCTCTCTTTCTCTTTTTTTCTCTCTCTTTCTCTTTTTTCTCTCTCTTTCTCTTTCTTTCTTTTTTTTCTCTCTCTTTCTCTCTTTTCTCTCTCTCTTTCTCTCTATTTTCCTCTCTCTTTCTCTTTTTTTCTCTCCCTTTCTCTTTTTTTCCTCTCTCTCTTTTTTCCTCTCTCTTTCTCTTTTTTTCTCTCTCTTTCTCTTTTTTTTCTCTCTCTTTCTCTCTCTTTCTCTTTTTTTTTCTCCCTTTCTCTCTCTTTCTCTTTTTTTCTCTTTATTTCTCTCTCTTTCTCTTTTTTCCTCTCTCTTTCTCTTTTTTTCTCTCTCTTTCTCTTTTTTTCTCTCTCTTTCTCTTTTTTCCTCTCTCTTTCTCTTTTTTCTCTCCCTTTCTCTTTTTCTCTCTCTCTCTTTTTTTCTCTCTCTTTCTCTTTTTGTCTCTCTCTTTCTCTCTCTTTCTCTCTCTTTCTCTTTTTTTCTCTCCATTTCTCTCTCTTTCTCTTTTTTTCTCTTTATTTCTCTCTCTTTCTCTTTTTTTTCTCTTTCTTTCTCTTTTTTTCTCTTTTTTTCTCTCTCTTTCTCTTTTTTTTCTCTTTTTTTTCTCTTTTTTTCTCTCTCTCTTTTTTTCCTCTTTTTCTCTCTCTCTTTCTCTTTTTTTCTCTCTCTTTCTCTTTTTTTCTCTTTTTTATCCCTTGTCATCATATCCATCTGGGAGCATAATATAATTCACCAGTCTGCAAGAAGATTGGAAGCATGGATTCATTTTAAGAACATATCCAGCTGAGATCATCTGCTTTTTGCCCTATTTGAATTGATATCTTGTGAGTGCATTTCTTTATAGCAGGAATGTATATTTAGTATTTACAGATTACACTATGTTTTGTTTTCGTCTCTCCTGTGCGCTATAGGTCGTTTTGCTATCCATTTGTAACCTTTTCTGTATTGGATAGACCAGCATACAATATGAACACAATTTTTAATTGGGGACCTTTTCCGTGGTGCATGAGGACTACAAATGTATTAACTTGTTAGAATTTGTTGACGCTTGATATATGCAATTAGGTGACCTACTGTAGAAATCTGCTGTTACCAGTAGAAACCAGAGTACAGTACTTTGACCTGAACTATTCACATTTACATCATTCTACATACAGTTTTAGCACCTTTATAATGGCTGATAATTTCTTGATGACTTTGTAGTTGAGCAAGACACTTACTTAGAAGAAGAAAAAAACCTTGACGGCATGCAGTTAATGTTTACTTCTTGTTCAGGGGTGAAAGGTAATAAGCAACCAGGAAATTAGTGAATCAAATATTTGGCATTTCAGTGTATGAAATGTGTATCTATGTTGGTCAGCTGTGAGAAAAAACTTTAAATTTAGTCTGTTTTCTTTTGTAGATTATAGCAAGTTAAAAATACAACTTGTGAGCATATTCACATGTTTCAGACAGGTCTGCAACCCTGATTCTCACCATTGTCTCTTAGCATAGTGCTTCCACTTCAGACAGTGATACTTTTGCAGAAGATAAAACTAACAAACCTAGAATAGGTAATAAAAGTTGCCAGCTAGTCATTGTCAACCCATGCATATTTTATTTGACAATTTTTCATAATAAAGTACTTGAATACATACATCATTTTATTTCACTACATCTCCATGTATTGAAAAGATCATCTAAATAAGGAGAATATAAAGAGCTATGTAGATTACTCTCCCCCCCCCCCCACCTCTTTCTCTCCAACTTCCTCGATTTCTCCCCATTTTCCTCTCTTCTCTAATATCGCAGTTTAATAAATGGATCCTGTAGTCTGTGTGGTAGTGAATGTCTGCGGAGGAATGGACAAGAGGCAGAGAGTGATGGTGGGATGGCTCGTACTGTACGCCACACACAGGATAGTAGAACAGCAGGAGGAGAGGAGCAGTGGTGAGGTCAGATGGGACAGGAATAAGACATCAGAGAGGCAAAGGGAAGAAACAGCCACACCCCCAGGAGTCTGACTCATTGTGGCACCACTCCTGCAGTATCAGCATTAGTGTACATGCTGCAGTTCACAGATTTCACTGATAAGGAGAATAAGGTGCTGGTATCTAAAGTGCAGAAGAATAATGACATGCTGTTTTGGGTTCCAGTCCTGCAGTCTCTCCACATTAGAATACATAATCATCTAGTGACCTACAGACAGCAGTATTAGCTTGAGGGGGGGAGGCGGGGGCAACATAAAGTTGAAACCTGCAAGAAGTAATTTGCTGATTGCAAGAGATTTGTGAAGGAGAAGGTGTCTAAAATAAAGGTGGTATGTATCTGGTACAAAGGATGGGCCACCATAATATGTGTGCTACAACAGCTGAGAGCAGGGGGGGGAAAGGAGCTATTGTCAGTGCTAATAATAGCTGTAATGAAAGGTGTTATTGATATCATTGACCCGACGAGCTGTGATGTATAGTTAGTGTTATCATTTGTCACGGAAGATCAGACTATCACAGCACAAGGCAGAGTAAAGGGTTAAATAAATCGGTGTATTCTGCTGAAAGCCAGCAGGAAATACCAAAAGCATAAAACACAAAAAAGGCACCTTTTTTGGCACTTACAGGGTTAACTGGGGTCTAGTTTACTTGGTGCTGGGAGTGACATAACCCCACTTATCCAGGTCGCTCCCGGAAATCAGGCCTCCGCGCCTTCAAAATCCTCTAATCACCACTGGCTCGTATTTCTAGGTAGGTTTCGATCACCAAGGCTACCCCTAAACAACATCCGACAGCATGGAACTCTAGTGAGGACTGGCATTCGTAGTTTTCCCCCTCCGCTTCATACCTATGGAGTAACAGTGTTCAACCAATCACAGTGCGGCTGGAGGAATAAATGGATCAATAAGAGAAGAGGGGCTGCGGTTACAGGTCTGGTCTTTTGCTGATCGTGATGTCACGTTGAGCGGAAGATACTGATCAGCCAATCGGAGAAGCACCTACCGCCGCCATTGGCAGACCAGATGATCCGGCTCAAGACTTCCACAAGTGCGGATAAGATGGTGCCAATTTGGCGGTCCCCAAAATTGTCTCCGCTTCCGGAAATGGGGGCCTACCTGTCTCTGACCTTGCCCCATATGTCCAACAAGGTGGTACTGAAGCTCCACATGTGTTAAAGCACTACATCCACACAAACACTACTTTAAAAATACGCATGGGTTTGGAAAATACATTACAGGTAATTCTAGTGCCTCACAATAACCCTTCGGTCACGGGAAATTACCCTGATGAAAGGAACAGCAGGACAGGGCTTAACATTTATTTTAACCATCCTGACCTATTCGTCACATCCTTTATATGTATAACGTGCCAACATATTCTTTAGTGTAGTACATTATTGTTGGAGGATGAAAACAATACAATAAGCATTAACATACATTGGTACAGTAGGTAAGGAGGGCCCTGCCACAAGCAGTTTGTAATCTATGACGGAGGGTACAGTAAGTGGAAACATAAGGTACATGGGGATAAAATATTTTACTCAAGACCAATACCAGCAGCTGAACATCAACAAATGGCTAACACTCTTTGGCGCCACTCTACTGGTATGTTCAAGATAACAGTTTGAAGAAAAGTGAATTTAGCTGCCCAGCAATCATACCCCCCACACAGCAGGTTAGGGGCTTACAAACTCCAGGTCTTTCAAAGTTATCTCTTTTCTCATGATGTTAACTCTGTCCACGCTGGCTTAGTGGACAGGAGCAGTGATGCATATTGGGGAGCCTCTCAAGGTGCCTTCTTTGGCGTGACTGGTGGTATGTCCAAGAAGAGAGTTTGAGGGGAAAATAGTATTATATAATAGTGGTATACTTGGACACCTACATTTTATATTTCAATATTATGTTAAATGGTTTCTGCATTTCAGTGAGGATGATCTCAAGTCTAGATTAGTACCAAAATATTGGTTGAATAATGTAATGCAAATGGTACAAGTACTGTATAGTACTTAGCATTGAACAGATTGCATGTGTATTAAAAACCTTTGCATACAGTACTTCATAATTATTATATTAAATTATCTTAAATATATTTATAAATGATGTGTCACCACGGGAACATGAGTGATGTAGACAATACCGAGAAAGTTATGCCTAATCTAATTCTTCTGAAGGTTTCCTCTGGGCAGGAGCAATGTGCACTGTAACCACTACCAGAGCAACAGTTGAATCATGAGCCAGAGCAACAGGAAGACGAGCTGATAAACCTTAAATTTGGAGCCCGTGGAGCAAATAATAGAGCATGAGTCTGAAATACTGCCACATGCTGTTGAAGTTCCCCACGTTACGCCATTGTGTTTACAGAGTTCTACGAAACTCAGTAGTCCTTTCGGCACATGTTATGGCAGCAGATAGTTGGACTGACAGGAAATATGAAGATTGTGGCAAGGTATGCGTAGGGTCATTAGACTGTAATCACTTTATTATAGTTATGAGAAAGCTCCTCAGTGCAGAAGAAAATAGACCATTCTCACCCAGCTTCTCGTGAACATCCAGTGCGTGAACAAAGAACCCAGAACCAATACAGATATCCTTTCAAGGGCAACTATGACTGATTGCAATTCCTCCATAAGCTACAGCTAGTACTTCATCTGAAACCAGCACTCTAGCAGCTATCCCTCCTCATGCTGTACCACCTCCTCCAACTGCAGTCCCTTCCTTGACAGAGAACATATAGTACTGGAGGGGGCAAAGGTCATGTTGCATGTTAAATGGCCAAATAACACCAAAGATAACTTCTTTCTTCTGGTGCAACTTTTTTCTGTGATAATAACCAAAAAGTGGTACTAAGGCGCTCATATTTAGAGTGATATAATGTGCTTAAATAAGTGATTATGGTACATAAACAAGTTTACAATAAGTGTTAAATTATATATCTATGTAAATAATGTGAACGTGCAAGTGCAAAAAAAAAAAGTAATTGGTTGCAGCCCAACCCTCTGAAGAAAAGGTTCTGTTTTTCTTCCTTGTAGTTAATTCGAAGCTTTGGGGAGCGCAAGTATCACCATATAAAAAGAAATAAAAAACTACATAGTGTAATCAGCTTCACAAAATTTCTTTTGAATTCTAGGATTCTGCCAAATGGAAACTCACAATTTTCTAGATGAAAAACGGCATTTCCCACATAACATGTGGCTCACGGTGTGCATCTATAGGCTTCTCTTTGATAAAACGCGTCAAAGGATATGAATCTCTGTGATGTCCAGCACCATGTCTGAATAAAGCTGATTTTAATCTTCCTTTGTGGCTGAGTTCCTATCTACGCTGTGACCGCCAATTATCTATCTACCTCACTACTCTACATTCCTGGTTGGAGCACGCAAGCGATCCCCTGCTTTACAGGACGTTCGTCACGGGACCACCTCCCTCTGCAGCTGCGGGGTTTGCCGGTACACGTGACACGTCGTTGGAATCCTTCCCGGAGCAAGCAGGTCGGCGACAGCGATGACTGTGGAGCTGAGACCGGGTATTCACTGAAGGAGCAGTGAAGACACCAGGCGGGTAAGGGCAGCAGGTATCGGTTGGTTGTTTCGTGAGTACAGGAGGGGAGTTTTGAAACGGCTTCTCATCCTGTCTCTATACTAGCTCCTGCATACTGGCCCCCCTCCTAGGTATTTAAGTCTGCCTTTCCGTTCCTTCGTTTATGTACTTATGAACATTCAAATCCTCAATTGCAGTGGGATCGTTTCCTTTGTTTGTTTCACGTATACATTTGAGGTTGCTTATTAAACATTAACCCACATCAAGCTACACACACTCTACAGAGCACCGGACATTATGGGGTTTATTCCCCTTATTCTATATTCTCTGGTAGTGGTTTTAATGATGTTGGTCACAGTGTGATGTGTCCTCGGTGGAAATAGAAAATAACACAATAGTGTAACTCTGTATTCAATATACATTTAAATTTATACAATAAAAACAAATACAGACCAGCGCCCAAAACAGTAAATTAAATGTCCACTGGTATAGTCCAATTAGTCATCTTTCATCTTTGTTATTAGTATATTTTATTGGTTTTGTCTTTATTGGTATATTGTATTACTACTGTTTTGGGATTAGCACTGTGTAAGCACATTTCTTTTTGTTAAATTTATACAATGTCACACTTACATAAGTCACAGTAGTATAGTTTGGCAGGACAGCCTGTAGCCGAGGTCAGACAATAGTCCACACGTGTATTTTCAGGTTTAGTCCAAACGTTGAATGGCTTTATTGCTCCACAGCATAATTAAACATGTGGGCACACTGTCCCTTTAAGGCATAAAGAAAACATTGCAACAAAATAAATCCTGCTCCACATTGGGAGAGCTTACTAGCACTGCAAGCCTATCTTTCAGGCTGGCTGGCTAATCCAGAACCAAACCGTTATCATACTGTATAACAAACAGTCCGAAAACAATATGAACAGTTCTTACTGTGGTTTAGAGAGGTACTTGTGAATCCATCTGCATAGCAGCTTGTCTAGGATCTTGTCTGAGAGAGCCACCTGACTACAGCAAAGGCTTCCTTATATCCCATCATGCTGGTTGTCAGGTGTCTGCTTACATCCTGATTGTTCAGCTTTTTCTCCTGAGTTAACCCTCTGAGTGCTGGATGAAGCACTCAGACATATGTCTCCCAGGCATAATCTGTTAGTGGCTGATTTCACCCTGTCACACATAGGCACATAAGAATTATAGTTGAGTGGCCGGTTGTTCTCTCCACTGCTCCGGTTTGAGTCTCTCAGACCGGTTCGCCGGGCTCCCGGTGGCGGGTGGTGTCACTTCCGGTGCCTTCGGGATCGTGCAGGAGGACGGGCAGCACTTCTCACGCCTACTGCGCCGAATCTATGCGTTTCGCTTTACAGCTTTCTCAGGAGTCATGCTGAAGTGACATAACGCTCACCGGGAGTGACGTGACACTCACCGGGAGCCCAGCAAACCGATCTGAGAGACTCAAACCGGAGCAGTGGAGAGAACAACCGGCCACTCAACTATAATTCTTATGTGCCTGTGCTACTGTGACTTATGTAAGTGTGACATGGTATTCAATATACATTTACATTTATAAGGTTAAACTATTGTTATTTTCTATTCCCATCGAGGACACATCACACTGTGACCAACATTATTAAAACCACTACTAGAGAAGCCTATAGATGCACCCCGTCAGCCCCATGTTATGTGGGAAATGCCGTTTTTCCTTTAGAAAATTGTGAGTTTCCATTTGGCAGAATCCTAGAATTCAAAAGAAATATTGTGAAACTGATTACACTCTGTAGTTTTTTATTTGTTTTTTACATGGTGATACCTGCGCTCCCCAAAGCTATGAATTAGCAACTCCCCCCCCCCCCTGTTTTTTTTATTTGGGGATGATTTAAAAAGGAGGCAAAAATGTTGATTGTTTGCCAAAAAATTTTTTTTCTGTGAAGTCATTTTACAATTTTTGGGGGGGCATTGCACATGCATTTAACAAGTACAAATAAGATAATTTATTATATTCAAAGGTTCATGCTCTGTTAATTATACATGAGACTGTTATAAAAATTATGTAGTTTACAGGCTTCATAAAGATACCTTTGGGCCACTTATGACTATCATAAATATTTACATATCTTATTAGCACATTGAGTCATTTAGAGTAGGCAGCTTAAACATATCAGGGAAGACCCAGAGTCCCACTAATTTGAATAGTGCTCTGAGTTTGTCTTTACATAGAAGGCATGGTACATTCAGGCCTGTTGGTGTGAGGAAAATGTAATATGTATGTCTTTATTTATATAGCGCCATTAATGTACATAACGCTTCACAGTAGTAATACACGTGACAATCATATAAATAACAAATAATATAAATAACACATAAAGGGGAGAAGTGCTTCAGACATAAGTAATATTTAGGAAAAGGAGTCCGTGCTCCGAAGAGCTTACAATCTAATTAGTTGGTAGGAAGAATGTACCGAGACAATAGGAGGGCGTTCTGCTAAGTGCATCTGCAAGGGACCATGCTTTATGTATGAGGTTTTAATTATCAGCCATTGAGCTACTCATATGCTTCCTTAAGCATGTGTGTTTTGAGGTTGGTCTTAAGGTTGGATAGAGGGGGTGCTAGTTGTATATTGAAGGGAAGGGCTTTCCAAAGGTGTGGGGCAGTCAGTGAGAAAGGTTCAAGGCGGGAGAGAGCTTTAGATACAAAAGGGGTAGAGAGAAGACATCTTTGAGCAAAATGCAAGAGTCGGGATGGTGCATAGCGAGAAATTAGGGCTGAGATGTAAGGAGGAGCAGAAGAGTGTAAAGCTTTAAAAGTGAGGAGGAGAATTGAGTGCGAGATGCGGGATTTGATTGGAAGCCAGGACAGTGATTTCAGGAGGGGAGACGCTGAGACAGATTTAGGAAAGAGTACAGTGATTCTGGCAGCAACGTTTAGGATAGATTGTAGGGGAGACAGGTGAGAGGCAGGAATGCTGGACAGCAGGAGGATATAGTAATCAAGACGGGAGAGAATGAGGGCTTGAGTCAACGTTTTAGCAGTCAAGTAAAAGAGGAAAGGGCGTATCTTTGTAATATTGTGGGGGAAAAGAGACAGGTCTTAGGTACATTTTGAATGTGAGGGGAGAATGTAAGAGAGGAGTTGAGTGTAACCCCTAGGCAGCGTGCTTGGGCTACTGTGTGAATGATAGTACTTCCAAACATAATCTGGAAGGAGCTAGTAGGGCCAGGTTTGGGAGGAAGTATAAGGAGCTCTGTTTTTGCCATGTTAACTTTAAGTTGGCGGAGGGCCATCCAGGATGATATCACAGAGAGACATTTAGAAACTTTGGTCTGTACAGCAGGTGTAAGGTCAGGGGTTGAAAAGTAAATGTGTGCGTCGTCAGCATAGAGGGGATATTTAAACCCGGGATGGTGTATAGCGAAAAATTTGGGCTGTTATGTAAGAAGTAGCATAAGAGTGTAAAGTTTTAAAAGTGAGGAGGAGAATTGAGTGTGTGATACAGGATTTATTAGGAAGGCAGGAGAGGGATTTCAGCAGCAGAATTGCTGAGACAGATTTCGGAAATAGTAGAGTGATTCTGGCAGCAGCATTTAGGATAGGTTGTAGGGGAGACAGGTGAAAAGCAGGAAAGTTACAGTAGTCGAGACAGGAGAGAATGGGGTCTGTGTCAGAGTTTTTGCATTAAGTAATATATACTTATAGTGGTATCCTGTTGTCCAGCAGGTGGCAGTGAATGTCAAATGCTTTGGGAAGTTAATAATCTTTATCACCCAGTAGGTCATCAGTGACTCCTATGGGTATATTTAGTAGCAGACAGAAGGCCACTTTAATCTCACTCACATTTCTATAGCACACCCGCAGAATTATCAGAAAAGATGTTTCAACGGAACAGAAGTCCGCTCAATAATTCAGTGAGTGGATGAGTGTGCCTCATTGCATATATGCTCTGCTGCACTCAGAATTTGCCACAGGTGTTAGAAGCCAGATTCGGTTTCCATACTGTAGTCTGCGCCTCCTATTTTCGGTTGCTGTTTCATATTGGACAACCATTTAATTCCCCTTTAAAAACCAGGAAGTATTGCTGGTCACTTAACCAGTAAGTATCTCGGGAACAGGAGTCACCTGGAGCTGAAGGTTCAACTCAGGAGAACAGGCAGGTCCATCTGGCTAAAAAAAGAAAAAAAACTGGGGTTAGTGAGGGAGATTGCGGATTTGAACATAATGGCAATGGAGTGAGAAGATTAGTGTTCATCTATTGAACCCTACATATTTTGTTAGTTGTACACTTGAATGTGCTGTATAGCAATTACAATTTTAACAGCAATTTTAACATTTAAAAATATTTTTATGAAAAATGTTACAACACTTGACAGCACTGACATTATAATTACAATTTTTTTAGGTTTCATGCATGTGTTATACAGCTTCCATTTAACCAAAGTGTAAGGAATAACCCACGTTTCTTTCTCACTGTGATTTCGGACATGGCGCCATGTTTATACACCACTTTAAAAGCCAAAAACAAAAGTAAGTAGGAATCAAAATGTGACTCATTAGTATTCATTTTTGTTATCTATTGCATTGCGTTTTTGAAAACTGTACAGTACAAAAATCATGGTCTCCATTAAAGTGGTACATAGTCTTGAGCAAATTATTATCATTTAACACTACAATTAGCGAACAATGAAAGTAATGGTTAAAAAGATTTGCCTATTTGACTATAGTCACTGTGATGATGGCAAAGTTTAAAACAGTTTTTAAATTCCAGTGTAGAATAAATGGGCATTAAAACTTACCGTAAATTATTTCATCTACAAGTCTAAACATTTTTCTTGCTTAATATTCAAAAACATCCTTGCTATATTACCTAATTACCTAAGCAACTTACCTATTCCATTAAAGCCAAGCACCTATCAACAACCATTGGAAGTGTTTACTGCCTCAAGGTTCAATTAAAAAAAAGCTGTTTAATGTTTGTTTTTATACAGAGCTCTCACTTCTGGAATAGTTTACTTGTTATAGTACACAACTCATTATTGCACTTTAAACATGAACCTTCCCCTGTTGCTGTATTTATTCATACCTTTTATTGCATTGTTTTGTAACTCAGGACACTCTTTACTTGTGAAATGCATGATTTATAATGTGTGGTGTATACAAAGTTAATGAGAACAATTTGTTTTTATTGTTCACAGATATACCTCTTGGGGCCAGAGATGCAACTTGTCCATTTCCCTTTGAAGCAGCACAGTGGCTATGCTGCCACGCTTTTATTACCAAGCTTACAAATCACAAAGCGGTATACAAGTGTCTACTTGGGCCACTTCAAACTTGTAAGTAAACCATCATACTGTTAATTCTTTTGTGTGGTCTCACTTTTTGGGCATATACAATTTACTGATAAAAGAGGATCTTCAATAAATTAAAAGATTACTCTTTGTTCAAACATTGAAAATTATAGCTACAGTATATCATCATTTAAGTGTGTGACGTCCAGTTACAGATTGTCCAAATGGGAATAAATGCATACAGTAAGTAAAACATTGTTCAAAATTGCATGTGCTGATAGAGTACAGGACAAACAACCCATGAGGATCTTCACTGCAGCTTGTGACTACAACACTACCGGAATTGATTTCAAAATAGTTACTCTTTGAAAGAATATCTGTATTTTCATTGTTTGATAGATTCCTATTTAACTGGGAAGTAACGCTGTGTGTGTGTGTGTGTGTGTGTGTGTGTGTGTGTGTGTGTGTGTGTGTGTATGTATATATATATACAGTATTGATAAAGAATACGCGTAGGAGGTGTTCCTGTGCTTTTTTACTCCAATAAAGAATTGTTATTTGGATCCCCTCCTGGCTCCAGTCATCGATGGTGCTCTCTTCTTTCGTTTTACTCTATATACAGTATTGGCCTGAATATAATGCTATGTTTTGTTCTTAAAAATGTCCATACGAAAACTGTACTCGTAATATATACGCAGCCTAACACCTTTTATTTTTCATGTAGAACACCTTCAAAACTGTGCGAGGCCGTACTATATTCGTGTCAAAACGGTATATATGGTATATATATCTATATATAAGACTGAAATAATGTTTGTGTGTGTTTTTGTGCCCCCTGTGATTGGCCGGCGGACGGCCACAGCTCATTGGCCTGCGGGGTGGGCTGACGTCACAGCAGGGTGTGACAGTCACACCACCCACACCCGGCCGCCGTGCCTCACCTCAACCCGCCGCCCCTCACACCCTACACTCTCCCGCCTCACATCGCATCACCTCGCTGCCTCCCGCCTCACCCGCAGGAGCGCCGGGATGGGAGGGGGGAACGAGGGTCAGCTCCTGCATCACCCGCCGCCGCACTGCCTCCCGCCTCACCGCCTCACCTGTGGGAGCGCCGGGGACCGGGGTAGGGGGGGATAGCACGAGCGCCAGAGATGGGGATGCCACCTCACCTCAACCCACCGCCCCTCACATCCTACACCCTCTCGCCTCACATCGCCGCCGGCTCCCGCTTCCTCCCGACTCACCCGCATGCCGGGGGAGGGGGAGGGGAACGAGTGGCGACTCCCGCATCACCTGCTGCCACACTGCCTCCCAACTCACTGTCTCACCTGCGGGAGTGCCGGGGACCAGGGTAGGGGGGGGGGAGCATGAGTGCCGGGAGGGGGAACAAGCGCCAGCTCCCGCATCACCCGCCGCCTCACACATAGCCACCGCACAGCCTCCCTACTCACCGGGAGGGGAGAACGAGCACCGGGGAACGAACGCCGGGGACCAGAGGGATGGGGGGGTGGGACAAGTTCCGGGGACAGAGGGGGGGGAAACGAGGACTGGGGGGTCATGCAGGGTGGGGACTGTGATGTCAGGTACAGGGAGGGGAGAGTGATGTGGGGTGCAGGGGGGAGTGATGTGGGGGGCAGAGGGGGGAGTGATGTGGGGTGCAGAGGGGGGAGTGATGTGTGGTGCAGGGGGGAGTGATGTGGGGTGCAGGGGGGGAGTGATGTGGTGTGGGGTGCAGGGGGGGAGTGATGTGGGGTGCAGGGGGGGAGTGATGTGGGGTGAAAGGGGGGGAGTGATGTGGGGTGAAGAGGGGGGAGTGATGTGGTGTGGGGTGCAGGGGTGGGAGTGATGTGGGGTGCAGGGGGAGGAGTGATGTGGGGTGCAGGGGGGGAGTGATGTGGGGTGCAGGGGGGGAAACTAATGTGAGGTTCAGGGGGGAAACTAATGTGAGGGGCAGTGGCGGGAGAGTGATGGGGGTGCAGGGGGGGGAGTGATGTGGGGTGTAGGGGGGAAACTGATTTGAGGTTCAGGGGGGAGACTAATGTGAGGTGGAGGAGGGGAGACTGATGTGAGGTGCAGAGGGGGGAGAGTGATGTGAAGTTCAGGGGGGTGGAGAGTGATGCAGAGGGGAGAGTGATGCGAGGTGCAGGGGGGAGAGTGATGTGAGGTGCAGGGGGGAGAGAGTGACGTGAGGTGCAGGGGGAGAGAGTGATGTGAGGCGCAGGGGGGAGAGACTGATGTGGGGTGCAGGGGGGGTGGAGAGTGATGTGGGTGCAGGGGGCTGGAACTTATGTGGGGTGCAGTGGGGTTTGGAGAGTGATGTGGGGTGCAGGGAGGGGAGGCCGCAGCTGTGAAGGAAGGCGGGGATGGAGGTGTGAACGGGGGGGGGGGGCCCAGCTGTGAAGGGGGGTAAATCCCGGGCAACGCCGAGTATATCAGCTAATATATATAGAGAGAGAAGGAGTGGCTCAGTGAGTAAAGACACTGACTGACACTGAGATTGTTGCAGGGGAGCCTGGTTCAATTCCCGGTGTCAGCTCCTTGTGACCTTGGGCAAGTCACTTTATCTCCCCCCAGGCACAAAAAAAAAAACATAGATTGTAAGCTCCACGGGGCAGGGACCTGTGCCTGCAATATGTCTCTGTAAAGCGCTGCATACAACTAGCAGCGCTATACAAGAACATGCTATTATCATTATTATTATATTCCCACTTAAATAGGAATATATCAAACAATGAAAATACAGGTATTCTTTCAAAGAGTAACTATTTTGAAATCATTTCCGGTAGTGTTGTAGTCACAAGCTGCACATATAAATATAGCATAAAGCAACTGTAAATATTCCTGTATATTCATTTGCATGTCTTAGACAGGTCTGCAACCCTGTCTTTCACCATTATCACCCAGCACACAGCACTTCCACTGCAGCAAGGGATTCTGGGAAATTACATGCAAATGAGCACACATATATATATCTCCAAATCGAAATCCCTCCATTTGCCGTTTTCCGCATGAGATGACAAAGTTTTCTTTTCTGAGGAATAAAAAGTAAAAGTTTTACTGTAATGGTCAGTCAGTCCCCTAAAGAAGTTCCCACAGTCAGTCCCACCAATAATTTTCTCTGGGGGCGTCTCCTGTTCACATGCGCATGCGCCTACTGTTGATGTGATGACACGCATATGTGTTCCAAGAAGGTTCCAATGCGCATGCACCTAGCGTTCCACCAATTGTTCAGTATCTGCTTTAGAAGCTGCTCAGCCAATGATATTGCTTACAGGAGACTCGCTTGACTGTGCATTGATATTTCAAAAACAGAATAAAATACGGCAACATTACTCACCATAGACTTTGCCAATCAGCTGGTGCCGACCCACTGCCAGTCCTGTATTCTTGATCATGCACGTTGTTGCCAGGCGACAGCGGGACTACTACACCTATAGTCAGCTGATGAGGCTGGAAATCGCTTAGGTACATGCACGCTTGCTGGAATCTGTACGCGAAATCTGGCTCAGGCTGCAGGTATCTGGGCGGGGACAGACAGCAAGGGTTGTCGGTCACCAGGTTTTCACTGACGGTCGGACCGTTATTGGAAGCCGGTGCTGGTGCTGGCGCATTGCTTGCCTGCGACTGACGTTTCTTAGTTGGTTTTAACATGACCTTTCGCCTTTTGAAGTCTCCATGATCATAGATACGGGAAAAACCCGGTGATACACACCAATACCCTCCAATAACATTGGGATCAATACAAAAAAAACATAGATCGATACATAACTTTTTCCTTATTGCACGCTTCCACACACGAGCATCTGGTGAAAATTTGTAAAAGTCATAGTTTTCGATAAAATAATGATAAATTTGAACAACTGTTGCCATCTTATCATCTGTTGCATTAATCGCGGCCCATATTAAATAAGCATATGTTCTGTCGGGTTTTTGGAACACAGACTGCGGTGGTGCACTCATGTCGAGACTCTCAGGACAATAAAACAAGACCAGACACTGTGCTTGTATTTTTTAATATGAAAATGCCTAAATTGATACATTATTGCAACTTCTTCAGTCCCAAGGCCAATTTACAATGGACCACTGTGGTATTCTTTTAAACACCTGCAAGTCGACACATTACTGAAGCGCATGCGCATTACAATTCATGAATATCTGCCATCTGGCGGTTACGCGAAGAATTGCAACCAAATAAATCCGAACCATTATCAATAAACACATCAACCACGCATCAACCGCGGGTATGAATGCGGCCAGAATACGGCATGAACGTGGTGAAGTGCGTGGCATTCGGAAAAAATCTCGAAAAAATTCGGAGATGTTGGAGAATAAAAGGGGCCGCGACTGTAAGTGTTACCAATGATAACCCTCCACTAAGTGGCATACCGGCATCATACCCAAGGTTTGGTAAAAGCACATAGGGAGCTGTGAGTTATATATAAACTCCCCAATAGGACACCTAAGTAAAGATAGCAGTATAAACTCTAGTAACCCTTGCAGAGGGTCACTTAACCCAGGGATAGCAGTGCATGTGCTTTAATGCTGTATTGTGAAAGAATAAGTGCTGCTCTGTACCCTTACATACATATATACTGCTACTAGGTGGTGACAAAACACTGTCCTTAAAATGTCAAAGAGTCTAAAGCTATAGACTCGGTGCTACTTAAACTTATCCCCTTTTGTGTCTGTTCATCGGAACAGATCATAGCTGTCGTTATGTGCTGTGAGCAGGGCTGCGCAGATGTTAGCATAAGTACATTGAGGCTGTGAGTGCAATACTGAAGCCCTGCTCGTGCACGTATATGGAGGAGGAGCCGACGCGCGCGTTTCGCTAAACGCTTTGTCAAGGCAACAGTCGGAAGGGGAGTCCTGCGGGTGAGCCATGATATTTATAGCGGCGCTGGCTGTTTATCTGACCCGAACTTGCACTAGAAAGGGGACCCCCGCAACTGCTTGAAGTGTAGTTGTAATGACGGTGCTCCCTGGGTAAGTAACTTATACTATACACAAAAAGAGAAAGATAACCCAGTTTGGGCACTCAGTCAAAGCCTGGTAGTATTATGGTAATGTTAAAAACACATAAAATGTATTGTTATCCTTTAAAATAATGGTGATTAAAACGAATATTAAACACAAAATCATATCATGTAATAGAAACTTTTAATGCTAAAGTCCAGCATACCTCACGGTGGTGAAAGGGTTAACGCGTCCCTTCACTTGCACTGTCTGGGTAGTTTACCTCAGATATGCAATGTGGTACGAAATTGTTCACTGCTCACTTGATGTGAACCAAACGACCTCATATGGTACTCATATAACAGTAAGATCAGTATTAAGTGTTGTAGATGTTGCTAACACCTTATCAGAAAACATACATAGGGTTCAACACAATATGTGAAAATAATAATAATAATAATAATAATAATAATAATAGCATGTTCTTGTATAGCGCTGCTAGTTGTACCCAGCGCTTTACAGAGACATTTTGCAGGCACAGGTCCCTGCCCCGTGGGTGCCTGAGGCACAGGGAGATAAAGTGACTTGCCCAAGGACACAAGGAGCCGACACCGGGAATTGAACCTGGCTCCCCTTCAAACTCTCAGTGCCAGTCAGTGTTGTTACTCACTGAGCCACTCCCTCTCCCTATAACCTGCATACATATGTGTAGGACACAGAGGGTCATGTGGAATACACTGTGTTAATGTGCAACACTGCTGCGATATATAGAAGGACCTGGTAAATACCAAATGTAATGGTCACTCATAACATCTGTAGAGTGTGCTGTGTGTACTGTATAAGCATGTACCCATACTGTAGCAGGCTGGTGCACTGGTGTGATAGTGAGTGATTAAGTTGAACTCAAATAGCACTGAAAAACTGTAATGCTCACCACCAAATGCCCTACAATAACCTGTACAAATGATCCTACTGCCTGTTGGATTCTAATGTCTAAACAGCAGGAGTTATATACCTGGGCACCTCCCTGTGTGGCAAAAAATACGTCGGCAAGACGAGAAGACCCTTCAAACAGAGGATATTAGAACACATTGGGAGCGTTCGGAATAATACTGATACACCCGTTGCCCGACATGTGAACCTAGTCCGTGACGGCAACATCGAATCCATAAAATTTATGGGTATAGACCAACACTCAATGGGCATCAGAAAGGGTGATTGGGACGATGTATTGCTTAAGAAAGAAGCAAGATGGATATATACATTAAAAACCCAGTCACCCGGCGGCCTAAATGAAGAGTTCATGTACTGCACCGACACACTTTATTCGAGCAAATACCCGGTATGTACCTGGCAGATACCTGGAATGCGCCGCTCCTAACCTCTGACAAGCCCCGTTGCATTTGCCTTCCCAGCCTGGGTTCATGCCTGGCTGATGGGCGGCTGATCTGTTAATTGATAATGATTAGGATTTAATAGGCTGCAATGCTTCGCGTGTCTACCAGATGGCATAAATTCATGAATTGTAATGCAGTTTATATATATATACTGTGCAGTATTGCAGCCAGCGGGAATAAAATGCTTCAATCCCTGCTTGGAAAATAACTCAATGCACTCGGGCAGAAAACAGTCACAAACCTCAATACACCCGGGTATACCCGAATTCGTGGGACTAGCCAAGCTCGAATAAAGTGTGTCGCCAGTGTATACAGCATACATATGAGAGTGGCAATTCCAACATTCTGACACCGGGTCTATCATCTGGTGAATGTGTTCTGCCAGCACCAGCAGTTACTTCCTGACAAGATAAACCAAGTTTCCTGCCACCTTTACATTTCCTATTACTATACTAACATTAGGTGGGTTTCTGGAGTCCACCACACACCTAGGCACAATAGGTGTGCATTAGCAACATTATACTTACCCCTCATTCATTGGGGATTGTATCCTGTATTTTTTCAACGTTGACCTGTCCACGATTAGGGTTCATACATACCTAATGATAACATTCTGTAGCCTTGTTTGATCTGCTATATCACACCCTTGACAAAGCTATAATGTCTATATATAGGGAAGCAGCAGATTCATAACGAGTTATTTTCATATATCTTTATAGTGTACATGACAATGAGATGAGTTCTTTTTAAAGCCCCTCTGCAGGTTACACCAAGCACATTACACTGTGCTGCAGAGGGCTCAGGTCATAGGTCAACCAACGAATCATTATCGCAAGGGCTATATATACCTGCCAGTAGTCACACAGTCCCCCTCCCCACATACAAGCCTTTGAAAAAGCGTTTCTACACGAAACGCGCGCGTCAGGCATCGGGTGCACGCGCAGGAGTTCTCAGCTGATTGCTCTGAACTAAGCCACACCACGGAGGTGGCTCCTGATAGTGTAACTCCTCTCTTTGCCTCAGAACTTTTAGCGGAAGGTCTAAGGGCGCATTTAGGGACTCAGCTCTGAATATATATACCATTACCTCCATCACATGTTCTGAAGGCGAAGGGCGCACTTAAGGATGTTTTTCCTCATCAGGTACACTTAACAGCTTACCGGTCAGCAGCATACCAGCCTGGATTCATCCCACTGTGCTTTGATCCGCAGAGCTTTTACATACTGCAGCAGTTACCATAGCATTAGAATCTAACAGGCAGTAGGATCATTTGTACAGGTTACTATACGGCATTTGGTGGTAAGCATTACAGTTCTTCAGTGCTATTTGAGTTCAACTGAATCACTCACTATCACACCAGTGCACCAGCCTGCTACAGTATAGGTACATGCTTATACACACAGCACACTCTACAGATGTTATGAGTGACCATTACATATGGTATTTACCAGATCCTTCTATATATCACAGCAGTGTTGCACATTAACACAGTGTATTCCACATAACCCTCTGTGTCATACACATATGTATGCAGGTTATCTTCACATACTGTGTTTAACCCTATGTATGTTTTCTGATAAGGTGTTAGCAAAATCTACAACACTTAATACTGACCTTACTGTTAAATGAGTACCATTTGAGGTCGTTTGGTTCACATCAAGTGAGCAGTGGACAATTTAGTACCGCATTGCATTTCTGAAGTAAACTACCCAGACAGTGCAAGTGAAGGGATGCATTAACCCCTTCACCACTGTGAGGTATCCTGGACTTTAGCATTAAAAGTTTCTATTACAGGATACGATTTTGTGTTTAATATTCATTTTAATCACCATTATTTTAAAAGATAACAATAAAGTTTATCTGGGTCATGCACTAAGCTCCGTTAAGTCACTTTTAGAGCGCAAAGTGCTCTTAGAACGTGATGTTGCGCTGAACACGATGCACTAAGCAACGCAAACAGGCACTTTGCGCTCTAAAACGGACTTTTTTCAGGAATTTTTTCTAAGTCCAACTTTGCTCGTTCGTTACCGTTTGCATTAAATTCTGCCCTTAAGCGGGATGCACTAAGCAACGCAACCTTAGCGTACGCGAAAGATGCGTTGATCAGAACACGTCAGCTCTAGGTAGACGCAAAAAAAGCTGGACTTAGAAACAATTATTGCTTTACATTTTTGCATGCGCAAAAACCATACAACAGGCCGGCGGATGTCCCCGGCTGACCCCGTGGGGGTCTCCGAGGGAGCCCGGGGGTCACGTGGGTGTCCGCGGCTGACCCAGCAAGAGTGCAGGGGTCCCCGCGGCCGTCCCGGGGTCCCCGCGGGAGTCCCGGGGTACCCGCGGGCCTGCAGTACCAATGTTGCACCTCCACAAATAATAAACAATATTTATAACTAAATACACCCCCCTAACAACACAGTACAGTAATGGGCAAAATTACTATTATCCACATATGGATACTAATGCATTTGCCCATTTTAAATACATTTAACTTTCAATAAATACAGTAAAAACATATTACGCTTACCTTTTACAGGCACCCACGATGAAGGCCATCTTCATCCTCATCTTCATCCTTCCCATGCCCCCTCTGATGCTGCAAAACATACACAAGAATAAAAACAGCCAATGTAATATCCCCTAACCCCTTAATCACCATAGCGGTTATTAACCGCTATAGTCATTAAGGGGTTAACCCACCCTCACCCACCACTCGGGATGCCTACATACCCTCTCCCACTAACCCCCTACCCCGTGAGGCCTAATCACCCTCACCCACTACCCAACCGGGAGGCCTACCCACATACCCTTGGGGCCAATACCCCCTTCCCCCACCCTCAGTACCCACAATAAAAATAATACATAGCCCCACAATAAACATCATTCTATTTATTAAATACATAACCCACCCTCTGTGCCCCCCCATAAATACATGATTTATTATTTTACACACAGGGTTAATACCCCGGGCCCACGGGAGTCCCCGGTGGGCCTGACGGGTCACCTCACAGACCAACAGGTGACCAGCATCATGTTTCACACAGGGCCTGGAGGCCTGTTGGTGGTTCCCGCCAGGGGCCATGGTCCACCAGGTGGTCTCCGCGGGTCACCACGGGCCACAATGGGGTCTCCACGGTAGGCCTGCGGATGTCTGGGGTGCCCCGGGTCAGACCCACAGGTGTCTGAGGGGCCTCGGGTGGTTACCAAGGGGGTCTGGTGACCCATGTGTGGTCCCTATGGGTCCGCGGTGCCCCCCACAGATGTGGGGCCACCGGTTCTTCCCCGCAGGTGGCCCCCGTGGACCCGGCAGCCTGGTACCCGTAAGAAGCCCGAGGATACCGCAGGTGGTCTGCAGAGGTCCCCCGCAAACCAAAAGGAACCAACCCTGTATGTAAAAAAAATAAACCGGACCTATACATTAAATACATCAATCCCCCCCCCCCCCCAACACATACAGTACAATAATGTGCAAAATAACTATTATCCAGATATGGATAATAGATTATTTGCCCATTATGAAACACATAAAACATGCATAAATCAAAACATGAATTCTTAATCTTAAAATCACCACATTGCATGTTACAATAAATCCAGCAGCAATTGTAAATATAAAACAACAAACCAGCAGCTACACAAATGTATATTTATTTATTTATTTATAAAATATTTTACCAGGAAGTAATACATTGAGAGTTACCTCTCGTTTTCAAGTATGTCCTGGGCACAGAGTTAGGGTTAGGGACAGGGGTTAGGGTGGTGTTAGTGTTGGTTCTAATCTGGAGCTCAGTCGCTGGAAGCTTTAAAAATTTAGTCTTGGTCCCAAACACCATTGTTACAGTCTTGTCAGTGTTTAAAAACAGTTTGTTTTGGGAAATCCAGTTTTCGAGTCTGAAAAAGTCAGACTGAAGTATGTGTTGAAGGTCAGAGAGGCTATGGCTGTGTGCATATAGGATTGTGTCATCTGCATACATGTGTATTGAGGATTCCTGACAAGCTGTGGGAAGATCATTGATGAACACTGAGAAGAGTAGGGGCCCCAGAACAGAGCTTTGCGGGACGCCAGAAGTGATATCCAGGGGGATAGATTTATAGCCTGAGATGGACACATGTTGGTCTCTACCTGATAGGTAGGACTGAAACCAGTTTAAAGCATGCTTCCCTATTCCAGAGCTCTGGAGTTTGTTGAGCAGGATAGCATAATCAACAGTATCAAAAGCCTTTGCAAAATCTAGGAATACTGCACCAGTGAGTTGACCCCGTTCCATTCCACACTGGATTTCATTGAAAACTTTTAGCAGGGTAGTTACGGTGGAGTGTTTGGGGCGAAAGCCAGATTGGAATTGGCTAGGGAAATTTGTCTTGTTATAGTAATCGCTTAATTGGGAGTGGACACATTTTTCCATGACTTTGGATAGGATTGGGAGAAGGGAGATTGGTCTGTAGTTTGAGACAGTCTTTTTGTCCCCACTTTTGAACATTGGGACAACTCTGGCAGCTTTCCAGGTCTTAGGGATATGGCCTGCAGACAGGATAGAGTTGACTATGGAAGCAATTGGTTTGGCAATTGCTAGGGCACCAAGTCTTAGGAATCTATATTGTAGTAAGTCAGGTCCACATTGGCTGCTTGTAACGCTGTGCTCACCACGGACAAGGAGGGACCCCGAAACTGAGGTGAGAAGAGTAACACCTGCACCCACAGCTACGGGGACACGCCTGGAAAGTGGAAAATAGGCGTCTGGAACCGTACGGGGGTATAAGATAAAGTAAGATACTCGCCGGACGAGAAGGGAGGTTCCAGAAGATAGTTGGTACCGAGAGCCTGATGTCCAGAGCCGGGAGGTAGATCAGAATCCGTAAGCAGAGGAAAGAGGTCGGAGAGTTCAGGAGGTCAGGATACTAGCCAAAAGTCGAAGTCCAGAGCGGATTCACAGCCAAGCCGGTTCGGTACACAAAAGATCACTAGAAAGACAAAGGGACAAGAGCTAAGGCAGACACGACCGTGGTTAACACTGGTCATACAGAACTATGCTCAACCAAAGACGGAATGGCTGAGCAAGGTATAAATAGGAGGAAGGACGAATAGGGAGAGGGGGAGTGACGAGGGAGCGGCCACAGGGAAGATAGGAATTGGTGGGGACAAGATTGCCACAGCTGTGCTGGATGCGAGGCTTGTGGGCGGTGCACGTGCATCAGGCGTGTGCGCCGCGCGGGAGAGGAACGCGCGGCCTAAGCTGGGGGTGGGAACTCCTCCTGTGGGAGGGCGTAAAAGTTCTTGTTCATGCGCGCGCATGCGCGCGTTCAGCAACCACCGCGGGGAGTGAAGTGGAAGGAAGTGCGCGCGGCCTGAGCAGGGGACGGGAGTTCATCCCGCGAGAGGGCAGAAGAGTCCCTGTGTGTGCGCGCGTATGCGCGCGTCCTGAGGCAGCCGCGGGAACCAGGGAGACAGGAGGAAGGTCCTGCTCACGGCGGTGAGTCTGTGGGGCGGGGGAGCGCCGGGTGTGTTGCGGCAAGGTAGGAACCCTCTTTAGGAGAGGTGTTCCCCGAAGTCTTACACTGCTTATTTTTAATTTGAGATGCGCTTGTGTAATCTCCTCTTCGGATACTGGGCCAAATTGAAAATTGTGGGCAGTGTTGGGAGGGGGTGGGGCTATAGGGGTACTCCCAGGATGAGATTCAGGTTTGTGGTTTGGGTTGCGTTTTGCTAATAAGTTAGTAGCACACTCCACAAAGTAATCATTGAATGCATTTGCAATGTCGGTGGGGTTTGTCAGAGTAATATCGCCCTTGGTGATATTACTTGGGTGTTGATGGTTAGAAGGCAGGAATATGTTGTTGATAACCTTCCAGAAGTTAGCTGGGTTTGATGTGTTCTGGAGGAGATTGTCAGAGTAATATTGTGGTTTTGCATGCCTTGTTTGCCTTGTGCACATGTTCCGCAGGCATCTGTAGTGATTGAGATCCTTGGTAGTGCCAGTTATTTTTTCAACCAAAAAAGTTTTTATTGAGTGCATGGTACAATTATCACATTTTCTGCCAACCCATTGTCTTATACAACAGTACCCATACCAACCCATTTTATAAGTAGACTCACGCAAGACATATCGGGGTTACGCACAGACCAACAAGACTTACAATCATACGATACCGGGGGGGGGAGGAAGTGAGGAGGGGGGGTGAGGTTGCCACAGAAAGGCTTCAGCTCCGTTGGGCTCATCTTGGAAACTACGGTTCCAGCAAGGCTCTGGGTCTCTTGGGCTTTGAAGACTTCCGGTCCGACAGATCTCAGGTTAACTGCAATCGTAGTGTTGGCGTCTAATCTCTCGTATGTATCCTAGCTCCTGCTCGCTCATTTTGCTTCCGAATTTAGTTATCCCCTCTTGCTGACCGTATTCTATGTCTCTCCGTCCCCTACACTCATCAAAGGAGAACGCGCCTAGAGCTATTAGAGCAGTATGTTGGAGGCATTGATCCCTGGGATATCGTTCAGGTCTAACCATGGAGACCAGACTTTGAGAAAGTTTGTGCCGGTGTCGTTAACCAGACTCGTTAACTGTTCCATCCGGCAAACGTGCCAAATTCTATTCCTGATTTTTGGGATATTTGGTAGTTCCGGCTGCTTCCACAATGCTGCGATTTCGCACCTCAGGGCAGTTGCAAAATGTGCAATTAATTTGTGCTCCGACCTGTTTAACCCCGGGGTGCGTCTGGCCAGCAGAAACAACCAGGGGTCTAAAGAGATCGCGCAATCGAGAATTCTCTGGAGCCAATTTCTGATATCTTCCCAGATTGGGAGTATCTTGGTGCAACCCCACAGCATGTGTAGCAAGTCTGCCTGCTCCCCACATTGTTTAGGGCACAATGGGGGGTAGCCCCTGACAAACTTTGACAATCGTAGTGGGGTCAAATACCACCTCATCAGGACCTTATATGCGTTCTCCTTCAATGTCGTGCAAATTGAGCTCTTAGCTGCCGCCAAGACGATATAGTCCCAGTCCTTGTCCTCTAATGTGTCCCCTAGATCTCTTTCCCATCTATTCCTATATTTTAATGTCACGTCGGTGTCAGGATTTGGACAGACCACCGCCTTGTACATTGTAGAGATAAGTCCCCTGGTTCCTGTTCCAGTAGAACAGAGCTGTTCAAAATTAGTGCGTTGAGCTCGAATGGGAAATTTATCATAAAAAGCTCTTAACTGGAGGTATCTAAAGAATTCTGAATTTGGAACTGATTTTTCAGACTTAATTTGCTCAAATGGTTTGATAGAAATTCTACCCTCCAGGTGTAAAAGGCGAGTATAGCCCTTCTGTGTCCATATAATGAAATCCTTCTTCTGCAGGCCCGGAGCGAAATCAGGGTTTCCCAAAATTGGGGTCATCAAGGAGTGTTGTCTCATTAAGACATGTTTATATTTGCTTTTGTCCCATACTGCTAAAGAGCCGACAATCGCGGGGAGCGGGTGTTTGAAGTCCTTGCGGACCTTATTTGGAAGCCAGATCAGATCCTGCAGCGCCACCGGGGCACAGCAGGCTGCCTCCAGCTCCACCCAACGCCTCCGACTAGGGTGGGTGTGCCACTGGATGATTTGGGTTAATTGGGCCGCTCTATAGTACGACAACAGGCAAGGTACCGCTAATCCTCCTTTTGTTGTGGGCCGAATTAGTGTGCTAGTTTTGACGCGGGGGTTTTTATTACCCCAGATAAATTTCACCATTGCGGACTGTAACCGAAGGATCACTTCCCTGATTATAGGGACCGGAAAAGTCTGAAATAGGTACAGAATTCTGGGAAGGAGATTCATTTTTAGAGATTGAATCCTGCCAATCCAGGATATGTTGTACCCTGCCCATTTCCGGAGATCTTCCTTCAGTGTCCGAATTAGTCTGGAGTAATTAGCTTTATAAAGGGTGCCTGACTGTTTCGTGATATTTATTCCTAGATATTTTATGGAGGAGGTTTGCCATTTGAAATCAAAGTTCACCGTGATCAGTTTCTCGGTAGCTTTAGGTAAATTGATATTTAGGGCTTCTGATTTTGCCTGGTTAATTTTAAACCCAGATATCGTATTAAATTCCCCTAATAATTGGAAAACGTTCGGCAGAGAGGTGAGGGGCTGTGATAGTGTGAGTATCACGTCATCAGCGTACAGGGCCACCTTATGTGGCTGGTCACTAATTTGGATTCCTGCTATATTCGGGCTAAGGCGAATGTTCGCCGCTAGGGGTTCAATACATAGTGCAAAGAGAATGGGTGACAGAGGACATCCCTGCCTGGTGCCGCTCTTTATCTGAAATTCTCCCGAGGGGAAGCCCTGGTGTCTGACCTTCGCCGTCGGTCCCCGATACAGAGCGAGAATTGCCTCTATCATTCTCCCCCCCAATCCGAACGCTCCCAGCGTCTCTCTCAAGTAGGGCCAATCAATTCTGTCGAACGCTTTTTCTGCATCTAAACTAAGCACCATAGACGGGATATGTTTTTTTTTGCGCCAGATCAATCAAGTCGATAATCCGTCTGGTGTTATCAGCTGCTTGTCGACCGCATATGAACCCTACTTGATCGGGATGGACCAACTTGGACAACACCTGGTTAAGGCGGTTAGCTAAAAGTTTGGAAAAAAAATTCGTGTCAGAGTTTATTAACGAGATGGGTCTATAGCTTTTACAGTCCGCTGGGTCTTTTCCTTGTTTGTGGATTACTGAGATAGACGCCTGGAGCATGGAGCTCGGGATGGGGGCACCATCCAGGAAGGAATTACATAATTTTAGTAGGTGAGGAGCTAATATTTTGCGGAATTTCTTATAATAGAGATTGGAGAAGCCATCTGGGCCTGGGGCCTTGGCTGCCTTTAATGACTTCATTACCTCTAGGAGTTCCTCGATAGTAAAGTCTGCCTGTAGTGCGTCCCTCTCCTCTCTGGTCACTTTAGGTAATTGAGCCTCTGTTAAGAACGTCTTTAATCGTGCTTTTGTGGTTGGTGTATGTGCCACCTTCGCCCCATCGTAGAGGGTCTCGTAATATATTTTCAATTCGTTAACTATTTGTTTGGGGTCAGAGGTCAGATCCCCCTGCACTGTTCGAATTGCCTGAATTTGGGAGACTTGGTTTTTGTCTCTAAGTTTGTTGGCAAGTAGGGTATCTGGCTTGTTTGCTTTCTCAAAATTTTTTCTCTTCAACCATGTCAGCTCCTTTTCAGCACAGGAAGTTAGCAAGATATTAAGCTTGGTTTTAGTGTCTAGCAACTCCTTAAGGGTCATTGCGTCTTTGTTATTTTTATGTCGAGTTGAGAGGACTGCCAATTCTGCTTGTAATTGATTGATTTTATTGTCCTTCTCTTTCTTTCGTCTGCTTGCAATCCTTATGAGCTCTCCTCTCAGAGTCGCCTTATGGGCTTCCCATAAGGTAGCCTGTGAAGTCACACTTCCCGTATTCTCCTGAAAGTATTCCCTGATTCTATCCCCTACATTTTGTGCAATTTCGGGGATTTTTAGTAAGACTTCATTGAGCTTCCAGTTCGCTCCTGGTCTGTCTAGAATAAAATCAGAGCACTGCAGCTCTATTGGTGCATGATCTGACCACGAAATATCGTGGATGCCGTGTGGGAGATCTGTGAAACCATCCTACTGGATACAAAAAGGTAGTCTATCCTACTATATCTGTCATGTGGGTGGGAGTAGAATGTAAAACCTTTATCCTGTCTGTGCTGTTCTCGCCAAATATCTAAAAGGTTATTGGTTCTCAGCCCTCTATTCCAAGTTTGTCTTATCTTTGAGTTAATTTTACCGCTCGGGGTGCATCTATATAGTATTGGATCTAGCGTCTGGTTAAAGTCGCCCCCGAGTATTACGCAGCCCTGCGCTATCCTCTGAAGGATAGAGAAGAATCTTTCTAGGAACGTTTCCGTGCCTTCACTTGGTGCATAAACGTTTGCCAGCGTGATTGGTTGACCTCTTATTTCGCCGCTTATAATTAGGAATCGGCCGTTGTAGTCTTTTTTAATGGTCTTAATCGCAAAGGGCAAACGGTTATGTACTAGAATGGCCACCCCTCTCTTTTTTTTAGTGGCTGAAGCTGAGAACCAGTTCTTAAACCTATAATCAATATATTTCGGTGAACTCGATTTAGAAAAATGTGTTTCCTGTAAGAGGATGATGTCAGGGTCAGTTTTTTTGTAGTCCGCCATAGCTAGTCTGTGCTTCCCTGGATTGTTAAAGCCTTTCACATTATGTGATATAATAGTAATCCCTTTACTCATGATTGCAATTCCACACCTTTTCTCTTGCGTGAGCAGCCGTAAGAGCCCATGATGTCGGCGGTGAGGATGTCTGGTGCTTCTGGGGCTGATTACACCTGTCAGTGAGCTGGAGCTGTGGCATTGGAATACAGCGGGGGGGACACTGGGAAGACACAAAAATACACAAATCAACATTCATTCCAACATTTAATAACTGTCCGGGACTGGGCGGGAACTAGCTCCCCCAATCTCCTTCTTTGCCCTCTCCAGGCGTGCAGCCTGGACGGAGTTCGGGATGGCCCTCCATCCCCCTCTCCCGCCCTGCTCGACTGGCCTAGACGGGACTTTCATGGGCCACTCGTGGGTCTTCTCTCCCACGCCCATGTGGAGACTCATGCACAAAGCCTTCGCGAGGGACAGCATCCCTCCCCCCTCTCCTGCCTGTGCAGTGTAATGGTGTAACGACAACTTTTTGTTATGTAGGCTCTTAATTTTAAATTCAACTGTTAACTTTAACATTCAAGTGTAAGGTTCAGAGTGTAACTTCTTGCCCTTGATCGCTAGTCGCTCGTGTACATTCCTGCCTGACTCTGTCTTGGTATGTGCCTCTACAAGCTTCTGTCCTGGGATGAGGTATGCTCAGCTAGTCTCCTGCTCCTTGTCTGGGCCTCCTTGCTTCTCTAGCAGTGACCCCTGGACCTAGCTGTGTGCTGTGAGTGGTGTGTGGTGCGTCCCTGTTTAATGATTACTGCTGTAGTGCTCTCGTTACTATGTCCCACTCTCTATTATCCCCCTCTATCTGTTATCGGGGCATGTGAACCTCCGCCCCCTCATTGCCTCCGCTGTCCGCCTGCTTCCGCTGCACTGTGTGCCGCATTTGGCTCGTCGCTCTTTCCTCTACATGTCGCCGAGTTGTAGGTGAGTGTTCTGGCGTCGCCGCGATAGTGTGCGCGGTACTCGCGGGTTTGCGGCCTCTTCCGGCGTTGGATGATGATGACTTCCGGTATCGCCTTCAGACTGCCTCCTCCAAGATGGCGCCCGCTCTATTTCCGGCGCCGTTCTTCCGGCGGCCGCCATTTTCCCTCGGATAGCCCGCGAAGAAGGACGTCTCCTCACCTGCTCCCGCGTCTGGAAGCTCTCCACTTCCGCAACGAAGCCATGCGGTGAGGCGCTTGCTGTGGTGCCATGTTGGATGCCATGCGTTCCACTGCAATCCGTCATTTGCAGCCACAGGTAGGGGTTTGTATTTTTGTTATTTTTCTTTTTAGCTTAGGAGGATTACAGGTTTCCAGTACAGTCACTGGTGTCTCAGAGCATTCTTGATACAGGGCGCGTTTCCATGATACGCAGTCCAGCACTCTTAGTGGCATCAGCAGCAGGTTATTGGCCCTGTCAGGCAATGTGGCAAGCTCTCTATTTAACAAAACAGTTGGGTAAACCTGTACCCTAACTTTTAGACCGTGTATTCAGTCAAATGTATTTAGGCATTCGCCTCAAATTACTGCGGGTATCGCCGGGTCTCGGGGTGATTTGGAGGGACCTACGGTGTTCCACTCTGTCTCCTCCCATGCCTCTCTCCTGGGGCTTTTTGTCGGGCCCTCCTTCAGCCCCAGTTTATTGAGGAAATCCTCACTCTCTCCCGGGTCCTTCATTGATATGGCCTTCCCGTTCCTTATGACCAAGAGGCCGAACGGGAAGGTCCAACGATATCGAACTGCCCGGTCCCTCAGCAGTTTAGTAACGGGTTGCAGTGCTCTTCTCCTCGTTAGTGTGATCGGGGATAGATCTTGGAACAACTGCATCATGGCTCCCTCGAACCGGCAGGCCCCCTCCGCTCTGGTGCATTTAAAGATTGCGTCCCTTGTTTTAAAGTAATGTAGCCTTGCGATAATATCACGCGGTTGCTCCATTGCTGCAGGGCGGCTTGTAAGGGCTCTGTGACAGCGGTCCATGGCTCTTTCTGTTGCAGGTATGTCGGGCAGGAGTGTTTCTAGCCACCTTGATATGAATTCCTCCACATCTGTGATTGCCTCCGGGACCCCGCGCACTCTAATATTGTTGCGGCGGTCCCGGTTTTCGGCATCCTCCTGCCTGTCCAGTATCTCCGCTATCTGGGTTTGCATGTACAAGGTTCTTTTATCCGTTTTCTTTATCTGCTTAGATGCGGTCTCCATCTTTTCCTCGAGGGCCCCTGTCCTCTCCCCTAGGCCCTGTACCTCGTTTTTTAAGTCCTGGAGCCCGACATAAATCATATTTTTCATGTCCTGGTATAGGCGATCAAAATCGCAGATTCAGACAGGCATCTGTGTGGGCTCATTTGGGGGGTCCTCTTCCCTCTCCGACTCAGACCCCGCTGCTGATTCCGGCACCCTCGCTGTAGCAGTGCCTCGTGGGGTAGAGCGGCCCAGATATCTCCTTAAATCTCCCTCCTTTTTTATCTTTGCGGTAAGTGGGGCCATCACGGGAGTATCCACCGCTCTGTCACTACTTTTAGTGGGTATTTTTGTTGTCGATTACTGTCTTTTTCGTAATGTTATGGGAGGTGGGGGATGGAGCTCTGATTCTATGCTGCCATCCGCTCCAGCCTCGCGCATGCGCCTCCAGTGCCAGTTATTTTGTGGATTTTCCACAAGGCATCCCTGAACTGGTAGAGTGCTATAAGGTCAGGTGTAACCCATGGAAGGTGGGCACCCTGTACCCTTATTCTGCGTAGTGAAGCATGGGTATCACAGAGTTTTAAGAACTCAGATTGGAAATAGTCAAGCGCAGAATCAGGGTCAGGAATTAAATCGATTCTGTGCCAAGGGCAGTTGGTAAGGTCAGCCAGAAACTGTTGTGGGTTAAAGTTTCTAAATGTTCTAGTGAGGAGAACTTTAGGGCTTGATTGGGGCGGTTTAATTTTCCTTACACAGTATACTATTGCATGGTCACTGAAAATGTCAGGAAGAATTCCAGAGGATTGGATTCTGCTGGGATTTGAGGAGAGAATCCAGTCAAGCAAGGAATGGTTGTGCGATTTCAGGTTTGGCCGTGTGGGTTGGGAAACGAGTTGCGATAGGTTAAGCGACTTGATTTGTGTGTGGATTTTGTGGTTTTTAGGGTCAAGCCAATTGAAATTGAAATCCCCAAGAACTAGCAGCTCATTCTTCTCACTCAGAGAGGAAATGGAGCCAAGAAACTGGGTGATATCAGTCAGAGATTGTAGAGGGGTTTTAGGGGGGCGGTAGATGCAATCAGGACGGGCTTAGAGAAATGGAGGCAGATTCTGCGAACTAGGATTTCAAAAGAGTTTGGTCTTGGGGGACAATTTAACAGTGTAAATTGTAAGGTGTCTGCAATATAAAATAACACCCCTCCTCCTCTCTTTGACCTATCTCTCCTAGAAATGGAGTATCCCTGAATGGCAATATGTGCATCAGGAGTTTTAGGGGTTAGCCATGTTTCTGTAAGAATGATGGCTTTTGGTTTATGCATAAGGCACCATGCCCTTAGTTCATCCAGTTTGGGCAGCAGACTCCGGATATTTATATGGGCGACAGATACTGCTGCGGCCGAGTTTATTCGAGCATTTGCCCGGTCTCGGCCGCAGCAGTAACCTGGCGCGCGCCGGAGGGTGCCGGGCGCGCGCCGAAGCCGCGGAGGAGCGCCCTCCGATCGGGGCTTTCTCCCTCCGCTCGCCGGGTCCCCCGGAACCCCCTGCCGCCGTCCGCGTGCAGGGGGCGCAGGCTCCCGATGACGCGTGACCGCGAGTCGGTGACGCGCAGCACGCCGAGGGAGTGGGGCTAGCAAGCCGGGACATGTCCCGGCTTACGGTACTAGCCCTACTCAAATTAAACGTGTCGCCTGTGTAGCCCTTTTTGGAATTTGAAGGGGGTATTCTCAGGGGTATGGGACAGAGTTGAAGTGGGAGGACCTGGGTTAGGTTCAATATCACCTGCTAAAGAGAGTAATAGTATGAGTAGAAATTTGAGTAGTTGTTTGCAAGTTGTTACTTTATGATGTTTGCCATTTGAGTGTGCAGGGGTTGGAGTGCTGGTTTTCAGGGTTCTCCACCAACATTCAGTAGATAGTGCAAGGCTTTTGAGTAATCCAGGGTGTATGGTGATGTTGGGCGTGGGCCAGGAGGGAGGCGTTTGTAGTGGATAGAGAGAATAACATTTCAATGAGGCCATGAGAAAGAACAAAATGGAGGTAAAAAGCAGGTTCATTATACCAGAGGTAGGTAATGTTGCATGGAGCTGTTGTGAGCCAAGTGTGTGTGCGCATACTAAACAGCAGGGATCATAGTGTGATCAGAATAGCTCACCGTTTGTTGCCATGTGTAGAAGAGTTTGCAGAAGGATGCAGTCCCCAGTCACCTCTAGTCCAACTATAGTCTAACTATATTTCTCACTTAAAAGCTCACTTTAAAATGCCTCACTATATCATGCCAATGCAGTCCCTGCAAATGCATGGGGGTATTGATTTTATACATCTAAAGCAGTCACATGACCCTCCCCCTCCCCAATAAATCAGCTTGTTCCAGTTAGTCAATTAACAGCACAGAGTTAAGAGGGGAAAAAAACAAAAAAAAAAACACCTTTTGATATTCAAACATACCAACTTTTCAATGCTAAAGGCCACTGGGTAAATCTTTTAAACAGGACTTGCACATCAGGGACATACCTGTGAAGAGAATGCAATTAGATCCATGTCATATCAGCTGAGGTTATTGGTCTTGCACGAAGAAAGTAAGTATATTAATTATAACTATAGTCTAACTATATTTCTCGAAATGTCACACAATTGCATTGTGTGTACATGATGCAATTAATCTGTGCATCATGTAACACTATGCAAAATATATGTAACAATAAAATACACTATGAACAATGTCCCCTAACCACAAATGCCATCATGAAAATCAAATAGAAACTAAGCCACATCAATACAATTACCATCAATCAATTAATCCATTTCTTAAACCAATTACAATACAATACAAATCAATTATAAAATTCCCTATTCAATTCCTAAAGCCAAACCATTGCCAAAAGAATTCTAATTGAAAGTAACCACCATCATTCTAATCTAACTACCAGAAAGAAGCTGTTAAAAATAACGTGTAACTAAATACAAATTACATTATTCACACCAATGTCTAAATAAAGCTGATAAATACATTAGCCATACATGAAAAGAACATAAACATTAGCAAAACAATCAATTATTATCCCTGTATGTCTATCCATATAGATAGATATACATAACATACAGGGGCAATAATAGAGCATAAAAAACAATGCATTTACATCCAAAAATAACATAGAATACACCCATTCTGTGTCCGTGAATGTATGTATAGCCATAGGTACATAGATACATTCACGGGCATTGAAGACATGAATCAAAAATCAATAAAAGACATGAATCAAATCAATAAAAGACATGAATCAAAAATCAAAAAAACCTGTAAAAGTAAAAATAATACACGTTTCTTTTGTTTACTTAACATTAGATGCCCACTCACCGAAATCCAGGCGACCCGGAAGCACTGTAACCAATCCACAGGTAACCATAAAAAAATAAACCCTTACAGTCCATAATGGTGTCTTCTTTCTTCTATTTGTAATCCTTCCCGTCAGTCTTGGGGTCTTCTTTTCTTCTTTGGGGTCTTCTCCGTCTTCTTCCATCTTCTTCCATCAACTTTCGCCACGCCCTTCTTCTCTTCTTAGCAGGGGAGGTGTTCCCTCCTCGGCGTCTGGCTTCAAAATGAGGCGACATAGGCTTTTATACTGTAGGCCTATGACGTCACATTTTGGTTAAATGTTTCCCACGGTACTGATTGGGCCGTGAAAAATATGTGATTTGTAAAAAAAAAAAAAAATGATGACGTCATTTAAAGGCAATGACGCCAGCTAATCAGAATGGCTGAGTTTCAATTGCCTTTAAGAGGATGTCATCAAAACAAAGATGGCCGGCGACACATGGTACGGTAGCCAATCAGAGCGTGGGAACTCCATCCCAATTCTGATTGGCTGAAGCAAAGCCTGTGTCACATGGTCTACTTGAGCCAATCAGAGTTGGAATGCAGTTCCCACGCTCTGATTGGCTACCGTACCATGTGTCGCCGGCCATCTTTGTTTTGATGACGTCATCTTAAAGGCAATTGAAACTCAGCCATTCTGATTGGCTGGCGTCATTGCCTTTAAATGCCGTCATCATTTTTATTTATTTTTTTACAATTCACATGTTTTTCACGGCCCAATCAGGACCGTGGGAAACATTTGACCAAAATGTTACTGTCACGGTGAGATTATGGCAGGCTGTATAAGGTCACATAAATATATATAACAGATGATATATATTTATCACTGGGTCTGAACTGAAATAGTCTTAGATATAATAAAGTGATTTTATTCCTTAGGATAGGTGAACACACGAATAATACAGTAACAGACAAGAAATACACTTAGCGGTTGGGGAATGAGAAGTTAGATGTAGCATTTCTCTTCAGCAATCAGGTAATCATTCAGGTGATATCAGGTAACCATATCAGCAAACGAAGACTCAAATGAAGACTCAATGAAGACAAAGGATATATGGGTGGGCAGCAGTTTATAAATCTTTTGTCCATCTATCCTTAACCTTAAGTACCTGTGATTGGTTTTCAATTATCTCCAGCCAATCTTTGATGGGGGAACACATTTTAGGACAGGCCCCCCTGCTAGCTGGCACATGCGCAGTAGAACTCTGGGGTCTCATTTCTGTAGCCCCCATAGGCAAATGGAATGCCAGCCAGTCTACCCATCTGGATCTCTAGCAAGATAACCTTTGTTGGAAGGTGATAACTGGGACACTTGGAGACTGCTCTGGTTTGAGCCTCCTCCGCCCTTAAATCATCAGGGAGGGTGACAAGACCCTTTGAACAAGACTTAAATCCTAGGCATTGGGGCGCCTCTTTGGCCATCTGCTATCATGGTAGACAAAGGAATTTCCTCTGAGTCTTTGTCCATACCTTGGGTCACAGTATTAAACATAAAACATAAACGTATTAAAATATCCGGTTCTATTGGGTCTAGCAGAACCAAACTTCCCAGTTCTCATGGCCGGAAGTGGGACACCATATGGTCCAAAAAGAGACTTGCTACGACCTATGGAACCGGAGTTACACAAATGCACATTAAATCATTTTTCATTTTAATACAAAAATCTCCGCTAAAAAAAAAATCTCAGCTTTTCACTAAATCCCCATTGAAAACAACGGGTTTCTCCGCCATAGACTTTCAATGGTAAATTGCCGCCATTGAGGTCAATGGGGTTTCTCCGCCATTGAAGTCTATGGGAAAAGTCCCGAACTATCAAGGGGGTCCATACTCTGTCGGGTTGGTCCAGGAGGGTCAAGGATGGTTCTGCAGTGATGCCGGAGCAGTGACTGCAGACACCCCAAACCTTGATCCGCTGGGCCCTCCGGAACCGGAGATATGGAGTACCAAAATACAGCATTTCACACTTAGTCATTTTTCTGAACCTTTTCTGCCGCCGCCGGCAAAGCCTATGGCACGACCCGTTCTTCTCGGTTCGACCCTTATCGGGGGTCCAGGATTTGGGGACCCGGTTGTGGTCGAGTGGGGGGACGCCTAGGAACTAGGGACAAAAAGAATTTTATTCCTAGGGGCCCTAGAACTGTTTATTCCCACGCCACTTGACGTTGACCTTCACTTGTAAGTGATCAAAGCTCTCCTATTGAAAATGTATCCGGTTTGCGGTCTGGACGGCAGCCAACTTGTTCTTCGAAAGTTAGCTCGAGGAACCTCCATTGAAGTCGATGGGCCCATTGACTTTCAATGGGAAACCGCCGCTCTCCCTCTCGGACGCCACCTGCTGGTCTTTACAGGAATCAGGACTAAAACAACAAGATTCTCCATTAGAATGCATGGAGCCCTAATGGCGGCCAATGGGGACCTGCAAAATGGTGCCTGAAAAGGCGGGAAAACTTCACAAAGAGCTGTAATCATTAAAGGACTATTAACCCTTGTGCTCCCGGATGGATTCTAGTGTGTGTGTGATGCAGACACTGAGTAAACCAGACATTACAATGAAACAGAGGAACAGGGAAATACACATGTACATGTCATTACAGGGGTTAAATCACTATTCTGGGTCTTAGCCCAGTTAACCCTTTGACTCCCGGGTGAGGTCAGGGGATGGCCAAATGGGGTGTAACCCCTTTAATCCCGGGCCACCCCCTTTCTCCCTCTACAGTTACATCATAGGCCTATAAAAGCCTATGTCGCCTCATTTTGAAGCCAGACGCCGAGGAGGGAACACCTCCCCTCCTAAGAAGAAAAGAAGGGCGTGGCAGAAGAAGATGGAAGAAGACGGAGAAGACCCCAAAGAAGAAAAGAAGACCCCAAGACTGACGGGAAGGATTACAAATAGAAGAAAGAAGACACCGTTATGGATTGTAAGGGTTTATTTTTTTTATGGTTACCTGTGGATTGGTTCCAGTGCTTCCGGGTCACATGGATTTCGGTGAGTGGGCATCTAATAGTAAGTAAACAAAAGAAAAGTTTATTATTTTTACTTTTACAGGTTTTTGTGATTTTTGATTAATGTCTTTATTTTTTCAGTTCCATTTAATGCCCATGAATGTACCTATGGCTATACATACATTTACGGACACTGAATGGGTGTATTCTATGTTATTTTTGGATGTAAATGCATTGTTTTTTATGCTCTATTATTGTCCCTGTATGTTATGTATATCTATCTATATGGATAGACATACAGGGATAATAATTGATTGTTTTGATAATGTTTATGTTCTTTTCATGTATGTGTAATGTATTTATCAGCTTTATTTAGACATTGGTGTGAATAATGTAATTTGTATTTAGTTACACGTTATTTTTAATGGCTTCTTTCTGGTAGTTAGATTAGAATGATAATGGTTACTTTCAATTAGAATTTTTTTGGCAATGGTTTGGCTTTAGGAATTGAATAGGGAATTGTATAATTGATTTGTATTGTATTGTAATTGGTTTAGGAAATGGATTAATTGATTGATGGTAATTGTATTGATGTTGCTTAGTTTCTATTTGATTTTCATGATGGCATTGGTGGTTATGGGACATTGTTCATAGTGTATTTTATTGTTACATATATTTTGCATAGTGTTACATGATGCACAGATTAATTGCATCATGTACACACTCAATGCAATTTTGTGACATTTCATATACATTTGTGTAGCTGCTGGTTTGTTGTTTTATATTTACAATTGCTGCTGGATTTATTGTAACATGCAATGTGGTGATTTTAAGATTAAGAATTCATGTTTTGATTTATGCATGTTTTATGTGTTTCATAATGGGCAAATAATCTTTTATCCATATCTGGATAATAGTTATTTTGCACATTATGGTACTGTATGTATTGGGGGGGGATTAATGTATTTAATATATAGGTCCGGTTTATTTTTTTTACATAAGGGGTTGGTTCCTTTTGGTTTGCGGGGGACCTCTGGAGACCACCTGCGGTATCCTCGGGCTTCTCACGGGTACCAGGCTGCCGGGTCCACGGGGGACACCTGCGTGAAAGAACCGGTGGCCCCACATCTGTGGGGGGCACCGCGGACCCGTAGGGACCACCCGTGTGTCCCCAGACCCCTTTGGGAACTACCCGAGGCCCCTTAGACACCTGTGGGTCTGACCCGTGGCCCCCCAGACATCCAGTGGCCTACCGTGTAGACCATATTGTGGCCCACGGTGACCTGCAGAGACCACCTGGTGGACCATGGTGCATGGCGGGAACCACCCACAGGCCTCCAGACCCTGTGTGAAACATGATGCTGGTCACCTCCTAGGTCTGTGAGGTGACCCGTCAGGCACACCGGGGACTCCCGTGGGCCTGGGGTATTAACCCTGTATGTAAAATAATAAATCATGGATTTATGGGGGGGTACAGGGGGTTGGTTTTATGTATTTAATAAATAGAATGATGTTTATTGTGGGGCTGTGTATTGTTTTTATTGTGGGTACTGGGGGTGGGGGAAGGGGGTATTGGCCCCAAGGGTATGTGGTAGGCCTCCCGGCTGGGTAGTTTGTGAGGGTGGTTAGGCCTCACGGTGTGGGAGGGGTAGTGGGGGAGGGTATGTAGGCCTCCCGAGTGGTGGGTGAGGGTGGGTTAACCCCTTAATGTCTAGTGGTTAATAACCGCTACGGTGATTAAGGGGTTAGGGGACATTACATTGGCTGTTTTTATTCTTGTGTATGTTTTGCCGCATCGGAGGGGGCATAGGCAGGATGAAGATGAGGATGAAGACGACCTTCATCGTGGGTGCCTGTAAAAGGTAAGTGCAATATATATTGACTGTATTTATTGTAATTTATATGTATTTAAAATGGGCAAATGCATTATTATCCATATGTGGATAATAGTTTTTTTGACCATTACAGTACTGTATGTGTTAGGGGGCGGGGAAGATGTGTGTTGTATATTGCTATGTTTATTGGGGGAAATTGTCATACATGTATATATATGTATGTATGTATTGGGTAGGTATATGTATGTATTGGGTAGGTGGGGGTTTTGTATGCATTTGGGGGGGGTTGTGTATATTTTGGGGTGGGAAGTTTTTTGGTATATATCTTGTGGGGGGAATTGTGTGTGTGTGGGGTACGAAATGAGTGCGCGTGGGGTAATTGACAGAGGGAGAGGAGAGGGGGTGAGTGAGGAAAAGAGGGAGTAAGAGTGAGAAGCAGGGGAGAGAAATACATGCGAAGACGGGAGGGTGAGACGGAAGGGAGAGAAATAAATGGGAAAAGGAGGGGGAAAGAGAGGGGGCTCGTGAGGTGTGAAATGGAGGGGGGGGGGTGACGGGCAATACCGCCGACATGGGAGGGGCCTGCTTAAAATGTTTGTCCCAGGCCCCACGATTTCTGTTGGCAGCCCTGGGTACAGTGGTCAATAATCAAACACTGTAATAGGGATCAGCTTCCCATAACCGGAGTCTACACACTCCAAGTGGTTCCACATAGGTGCCATTGTTTAATATTTGTTTTAAAGCCCTTAGTTTTATCATTGTTCCTAGTAAAGTATACATTTTAAATAATTCATACATCATCCAAGTTTAGTGTGCGTGTGCTAACATAGTGGGGTTCTATTCTTCTCAGTCTGTCATTAGTTCACCGCCCCACAGCACCCACACATTCTTATCACATTTCATACTATTTAGCTGCAGCTGGGGTTTCTCTTTAGTTCCTACATATACTGGGGGCCCTCACTAACTTAGGGAACCTTGACTGTACCCTGGATATACAAATCCTTATGCCTTGATTTACCTTTCTGGTCTGTGCTGAAGCAGGGAAGCCAGGCGGTGAGTCGCGTAACTGTAAGGGAGGATTGTGACCGGAGTGATGTGCCTATATGTCCCCGGGAATATGACCGGATTCCCGGATACATTTTTGGGGTGACCAACAACTCTGGACACTCTGGACCACTGCTACCTAGACACAATCTGACAACACTCTTACCGCACCCCCCTCCCCCCCTGAAACTCATAGCCTGAGAATCTCCACTTGTGAGCACTCCTGGAAAAGTAAAACACACATAAATCCTTTATTGTCATACAATACATTAATTGCAGGTACAATACACAGGTTGAAGAGCTGATACTAAACCAGGGCTCAGAAGTAACCAGCCGGGCATACTGTAATACTTTTATTTATGGCCTGGTTACCCCTTCTCCATCATAGTGTTTATACATAAACCATTTGTGTACAATATGGTTTGAGAATTATGCAGTGTAGTTCAAGTTCCTACTGTTTTATTTCACATCATACAGTAGCACACATATTTTCCTTAATCATTTTCATTATTGGGAATTTTTACCCCTCACAGACTGAAGTATGTGTATGGTGGCTTGGGTTAAAACTTAACATGAAGGAAAAGAGGAGAACTCAAAATCACAGTAGAAATGACTGTCACTGGTGCACATGAAGCCAGGGGGAACTGGAACATTACAAAAAGGAGAGAGGCGGCACAGAGTTTATTAACTAGAGTTAACGTTTCAGTTTCACCTTGGACCTTTGTCAAGACATCTAAATGTTAATCCTAGTTAATAAACCATTAGTTTATAATTTAACTGTTGCTAATAATGCCTCTGGTACATTTCAAATTCCTCTCCCAGCAAATTCTATGTACCAAGTAGGCTAAACGACTAATGAGTCCTTTGATGTACAATGTAAAAGCCACTAAAAATGTAATTCTGCACAAAATGTTAGTTCCAAAATAATAATAATTGGAAAATGATTATGTAATTAGTATTAACTGTTTATGTTCAATCGGCAAGGTTGATTTTTTTGGGGGGGTGGTGGGGGTATTAAAGGGGAGGTTCCCTGCTTTATTCAATTTTAGTCCATTAGTCTATTTTGAATACAACATATACTGAAAATGAAAAGCTGTAGTTTTCACAAATGTTATTTTCTTATAGGTAAAGTACAACTATATAGAAGACTGTCACAAGATACCTTTCAACTTCTAAAAGCAGTAACAGATTCATCTCTCCTTAAAGACTTCTCAACAATAATGGATTAGTAATCCATTACAATCCAAAGTGGTAATGTGACTTGAAGCACACACAGGATCTTCTACCTTTCCACAAAATAATGTTTTATGAGGCCACTTTGAAGATGCTTCATTGATACCGAAAAGTAATTTTTACTGATGTGGTCATAAAGAGACAATCTATGGGTATGACAAGCTATAAAATGTTTTATACTGTATTAGTCTAATAAAAGATGCCTTGTAGCAACTCTACATTTTCTTCATGATAAATAAAGCTACCAAAACTCATTAATTGTCATAACTGCTTTGAAAAAAATAAAAAACAATATCTTGTAAGGAACCAGAAGAAAAGAGCCCGTATACACAGCACTCAATATCCAGGTAAGTGATTTAATTAAAATGTAACTTTTAATAGTTAATAATAATAAAATAATGTTGGACAAAAGGCAAGACGTAAGTAATAACATCAAGACACAAAAGGTAGCTGTAATCTAATTCAAAGCCTGATAATTCAGGGAGTAGTGATGGTGACTCCTGGCTAGTTATATGATATACATACCCAGGTCAGTCCCTGATGAACGGGGAATTTGTCACAGAATTGTTCTCTGCTCCATATATATCAGGAGCTAAATCAGGAGAACATATAACCCTTCTTGGGGAGGAGAGGATTAGCAGCTATAGTATTTAAAAAATATGCTATGATAAGAGCACATAAGGAAACGTGTAATTTCGTTTCCGTCTAGTTGATTAATTGGGGTCAACGTTCCGACGTCCAAATAGTAATTCAGTCACAGGTTTGCAAATATATTAGTCTTGCAGTATCAATTGTTAAACTGTATTAACTGCTGCAGCATTGTGACTGGAGGAGAAAGGGGGACATAGGAGAGCCTCTATAGTAAATAACGTGCAGAGTGTTCAGCACATACTATATATGAGACTTCATTTAAGCTTGTATAAAAGGGTAGGTAAGAACTAGCTCCCGGACTTCCACTATGGTGCCAGATGGTGAAGTCACATCCTCCTGAGGTCCTGCAGCCCCACTGCTCCTACACAGATAAGCAGCTTAAACAAAAAACAAATGATTTAAGGCAGTAGATAAAAACTCACTGAATGATCCTGTGAACAGCAAAAAGCAGTCAGACTTTGTCTACACATGTGTCTCCCCTTCACAGGAGCATGCAGTCTCTGCAGAGAAATCAGGCTTAATATAACCCTCACAGTTTCAATCCATCTTAACAGAGGGGGGGGGGGAGAAGCATGTGACGTTGAAGGGGTACCCAGGCCATTAATAAAGGTATTTGGCCCGGCTGGTTGCCCCTGAGCCATATTGGGGAATTGTGTCAGCTCTTAAACACAATTGTGGCATGTAACTGTAACAGTATGAAGGATCCGAAGATTCCAGCGGTGCACAGCTTGTAGAGATGAGAGACCAGCAAGGTGTAGATTAAAAATGAAATTTTATTGAAAAAACATATGGTATGGGGGACACACTCTGATGCGTTTCGGACCTTAATCATAGAGCTGATTTGCGTCTCCATTACCCCCTGTCTTATAGTGTAAAACCCCTCCCCCTTGCGTCATTGCGCTGTGTGTTTTGCCGCGAAAAATAGATAACTAGTCTATACCTAACAGCTGTGTATGCGCGCGTGTTGGAGGGTGCAGTGAATATTAATTAGCCATGTGTTGTTCTCTACTATCAACACACGCACGCACGCTGTGGGTTGCTAAGTGACCGCAGTAAACACTGCCTATGTCATGACATTGCGTTTATCAGCGTAACCCTGTGGCATGTAACTGCATGTGTAATAAAGATATGTGTGGGTTTTTACTGTTCCAGGAGTGCTGACCAGCGGAGATGGGCAAGGCGTGAGAGTCAGGGATGATTTTACGGTAAACTGTTGTCAGGGTGTGTTTGGGTAGAAGGGGGCCAATGTTGCGGGTTACCCCGAAACATGTACTCAGGAATCTTCCCAAACTCCTTCCGACATGAGGAACACAGACCACTGGATAAAATCCTTCCTAGAAAGCAGTTTGCAGCTCACCGCCAAATCTCCCTGCTTCATCACATACCAGGGCAGTAAGACTGGGCAGGGAACTGGGTTACATTACAGGTCCCGGGGTATGCCCAAATCCCAGAACCCAGTGAGGGGCTCCGTACCTCTCGCACCAGATATAAGGCGAAGGGAGTTAAAGGGGTTTTTAATTTAACATGTAGAGTGTCAGCTCTGCAGCCCGGTTTTGGCTGCAGTGCTGTAAATGTATTATAATTGTCTGTGTGTGTCCCACTAGGCATAAGGGGACCACATTAATACTCTGAGTGAAACTGTATGTGTTGTAACAAGTAATGTATCAGTTATGTATCATGTGTGTGCATTGCAACAGTGTTTCGCTGCCAACCGCAGAAAGGTATAAAGTTTTTAAAGCATGGCAGCTTGCGGCATAGCGTATAAGCAGTGAGCTAACTTTGGCTATTAATGTCCTAGCGCTTTGATTTTTGCTGTGCGTGCAGCTGGGGGTTCATCATTAAGACAGTTATAGTTTCTTTTTTAGAAACTTTCATGAGAAGTCATGAATAAAAGTCTCCCTCTTTTAAGTGTCTTAATATTATAAGAGCCAAGGAATTTACATTCGGGCGGGCGGAGCAGCGGAAACACTTGATTCACAAATACAGTGATCAAAAGGCAAAGGGCAGGGAATTCCAGAGAGTGAGTTATGCATAACTTAGTCCGAACTTCCAAGGCATCCTGCTGATATGATCCCAGGATGTCTGTCAGGGTCTGGAGTGAACAAAGGACCCACTTGTTAAGTGGGGAGGTGAAGATGTGAACAGTATTTCCCTGGCATATGTCCGGGGGAAGGGAGACAAGATGTCGCCGGGAAAGTGGGCTTGGTTAGGTATGCTATGCGGGACAGGTGCGAAGTTCGCGCATGCCCTTGGCATACCTTGAAGCCCCTTTGCCCGGTTCCAAGAAGTCCTGGCAATCTTGCCAAAGGTGGGAAGTTTGGTTCCCACGCATCGATTGGCTGCAGAGTATAGAGATAGGACTTTGGTGATTTTAAAAGTCCGTGCAGCCAATCAGGAGTTAGATTCATCATGCAGTAAAAAGATTCATCTGAGCTGGATTCAAAACGTTACCACATCGTAACCTAAGTCGATAGTTCATAAGAACTAGGGAATCCAAAACCAATCCTACAGCAGGAAAACGAAAAGATTACTTTTGGCGGAGAAATAGTGGTTGCGAGCGGCGCAACTAGCCAAAGACTGTTTTGTGGCTCTGTTTTGTGCACAAACCCCGCTCCTGGGAAATTGTGCCTGGAGACTTTATTTCTGTGAAGTTCGTTCTGGGAACATTTTATTTTGCCCCGTCCCAGTAAGTGTTATTTCGTAAATCAAGCTGTGTATGTTCATGTTGTAAATAAATCACAATTTATTTTATCTCTCGCTTTGCTCAATCAAAGGATCTGGGTAATTAAGGTGTTAAAAATTCTGGTCTCCCGTGATAGGCTTTTTTCTGGTGGCAGCGGCGGGATCTGATTGAGCCTATGATATAGTATCCTGCAGGGTGCTATAGCATAGCAGTAGACTTGAAGTTGCAAGCTCCCAAAGCGTGAGGTAGCATACACACGGTTTGTGAAAGACACGAAAGACACAGTCACTCTTTGTGCTATATCTTGTTACCTGCGGGTGAAGCATGGACAAGCGAGTGGGGCGATTCCAGACCTAGGATCGTGCCATGCTCATTGCCCTGTGTGAAGAATATGGCTTACCAATGGCTGGTCGGGCAAAGACACAACTGGAGGAAGATCTGGAGCAGCATGAAGCAAGCATTTCTACCCCTAAAAGCACGGTGCCTGCAGCTGCAGCCACAGTGATTACACTTCAGCCCAGGCTGCAGGAAATTATTCCAGCCCTGGGGAAAGATAGACAGGGAGAGGATGCTCACCGGGATATTGGTGAAGGACTGGTGTTGGGGGCTGCGTGGGGCATTGTGCCTACAGTTCCAATCGTCCCTGTACCTGCGGGACCCCCTAACTCTGGACTAACTGCACTTCTTGCCTCACAGGGGGGAAAACGCTACAGCTGATGAGCGGATTCGCATGCTGGCAGCTATTCACGGACAAGTAACCCCTCACTCTCACTTGGTCAATGGAGAGCAGGCTGTTCCACAGGTTAATCACCACAGCTTCAATAAGTTTGTCTGTGGCAGAGACAAAATTGATGGATTTTTATCTGACTTTAAGACACAGTACACATATACTGCACCGACACACTTTATTCGAGCAAATACCCAGTATGTACCTGGCAGATACCTGGAATGCGCCGCTCCTCACCTCTGACAAGCCCCGTTGCGTTTGCCTTCCCAGCCTGGGTTCATGCCTGGCTGACGGGCGGCTGATCTGTTAAATGATAATGATTAGGATTTAATAGGCTGCAATGCTTCGCGTGTCTACCAGATGGCATAAATTCATGAATTGTAATGCAGTATATATTTATATACTGTGCAGTATTGCAGCCAGCGGGAATAAAATGCTTCAATCCCTGCCTGGAAAATAACCCAATGCACTCGGGCAGAAAACAGTCACAAACCTCAATACACCCGGGTATACCCGAATTCGTGGGACTAGCCGAGCTCGAATAAAGTGTGTCGCCAGTGTAGCGGGGCGCAAAAGAGAAGAGAAAACACACTACAGTATTAGTATAAATTTAAAAATGATTAATATTTATAATATGCATGAAATAACACTTACATAAAAAAGGATCAAAATCCCCAAAAAGAAACCAGCAACCCCCTATACCTCAGACCCACTACCTTGGTGGGAGGACTTGGGGGTCACGTCGGTCGCAGCGTGACCTTTTATCCAATCTTTTCAGTCCCCCCCATATCCTTAAGAGACAGTCTATTTAAAGAACAGTTAATCATTTCATTGTCCTGCTGGACCAAGAAGTTGTCCAAGTGTGCATAACTTCATTCTTTTCCGGCCATTATATCGGCCCAGTTGATTTCTTCTTCGGTCTCTTCTGGGGGGGTCTGCCGACATCTTCATCACCGAAAAGAGGCATAGCATTGGGGGGGAATTGCAGCGTACTTCTGGACCAAAGTTTTGCTGTACTTAACACATACATAGAGAGCAATGAGTAGGACAGACACACATACAAAAACATACGCTAGCTTCGCTTCCAGAGAACCAATCCAACCACCAAGTCCCAATGGGTACCTTCCCTCATCTCTACCTTTAAAAGCTGGAACCACTTTTCCCAAATAACATAACCTGGTCTAGTTGCAGGGTAATTCTCTATCTTTCCTTCTAACACAAAGTCAATAACTTCCCTAGGACAAACTCATATTTCTACATCCTTCATATCAAATTTCTTATATACATTATGGTTCTACAAGTGTCTTATAACATTTTGTCCTTTTCCCAAGGGGTTAAATGTAACTTGTGTTCTTGGGGTGCAACCTATTGGGTATGGATAGTACATTGGGTTACATTGCACATAAGATGTGGGCTTTGTTTACCAGAATTCCATTATGTGACAAAAGAGCATACAGTATATGCTATACACAGACAATACAGTAAAAACAAAATAAAAGTTACTAAACAAAATATACCAGTTACTACCCTATCATCTTTGTGTGTACACTACTTACACAAACCTCATAGAATATACATTATAATTAAAATAATAAAACCTGCAAAGAAAAGAGATTATTAAAAAGTTCAAAGTTCATGTGTTGAGGCCCGGACTTTTGCCTGTGTCTTTCTACTCCGTTGGTTATTGGCGGGAATTAAAACATAAATTTTGTATTCTGTAGCAGCTGTATCTTTTGGCTTTTTCACCTTGGCTATAGTTTAACTTGAAGCAACTGTGGGTGGTGCTGGGATAAGTTTCACGTGCGTAACGCTGATCTAGAAAGAGACCTCTGCCACTTTAATTGCTGTAATGGTCATCTGGGATGAAAAACGTTCTTTCGTAGGTGTTACGATTGTGCTCGCCACAAACCGGGACCGGACCGCGGGGCTGAGGTGGGGTTATATAATCACCGACCTTAGTCTGCGCAGATTGATCCGGAGTGCGCAGTTCATAGTCGAACATAGCAGGGTCAGGATTGGAGAAGGCAGCATCGTCGTTATTCAAGCAGGAGTTCGGCAACAGGTAGACAGGAGTTCCCCACTTCAGTTTAGGAGCGTGAGCGCGGGAGTGGCCTCTGCGCGAGCAGCGGCCTCGCCCCATGATGCCGGTCTCAGCAGGGGGAGACAGCAGGCTGGCCGAAGTACACTGCAGGGCAGCGTCGGGGGAAAACCAACGCTTCAGCACAGAAGTCCACAGCAGGCCTCTGTGTGGAGAATAACAGCAGGCCTCAGGAAACGACTGGTAACCTCTGCTAGGGGAGAATGCAGCAGGTATCAGGAACCAGTGCTGGCAAACCAATGCTTCAGCACAGGAGTCTGGAACAGGCCTCTGCGTGGAGAGTAGCCGCAGGCCTCAGGATACACGGGAACACAGGCCTCTATGTGGAGAGTAGCAGCAGGCCTCAGGATACTCAGGCCTCTGCATGGAGAGTAGCAGCAGGCCTCAGGAACTCAGGAACTACTAACGAGAATTAGAGAGGTTAGTACACAAGGAGACAAGCCAGGCGGCTTGTGGCAGAGACAGTAAAATCCAGAGAAGGATTATGCTCGGCTCTGATTCAGTGCCAAAGCCCAGCATATAAAGGGAGGAGATCCAATCACAGGGGGAGGGTGTGTGAGCATTCCTCCAATGATGGAGCACAGGCAGAAGCTGCAATGAGAGGCAGCACATGTGCCATTGATTGCCAGAGCAAGCTTTTGTAACTGCAGAGGTCTGCAAGGCTATAATCAAAGCCAGAAGCGGATTCCTTACAGTACCTCCCCCTTCAGGTGAGACCTCCGGACGAACAGGATCATCCACAGATCTGGGGGACATGGAGTTGTTCCTAAACTTCCTTAGGCGAGAGGTGGCATTGAAAGCCCACGGTTTGTTTGGATTCCTTACAGTACCCCCATCTCTGGGTGAGAAGCCTCGGTGGACTGGACCATTCATAGGTCTGGGAGACATTAAGTTGTTCTTGAAGTGTCTCAGGTGAGAATTAGGTCCAAAATCCAGATGTACATTGGAGAGCGCCACAAAGGAGAGCGGTGGCACAGCCAGGTGTCCAGTGCATAGTAATAGTCCAAGAGTACTGGACACAGGACACTGATAGTCGGACATGAATGACATTGGGGAATTCAGGGCAGACAATGGCTTTGGTGGAATCAGCACGTAAGAACTTGCGAGAGTCTTTAGCTCCCAAGAAATTCCGGGTGGTGGTTAGCGAGGGTATTGGGCGGTCGGGTTCACTGCAAGATATTGGAGCAGTAGTCTTGATACGAACCAGGCTTGTAATCCCAAGCAATTCGAGAGAGCTGGTAGCAGTGTTTACGTAATTCTTGGTTGTGGTACAGGCAGTTGAAGGGTCCGCCTCTTTTGGCCTCTGAAATTTGGGTGGAATCAAATCCAAAGTTATGGCCTTGGTGAAGGGCATAGTAGACATCAAGGAGACAGTAGGGGACAGCATGTCCATACCCATAGTGGGGCCATCCAGAACAGGGACGGACGCCTCAGGCAAAGCAACAAGGTCCAGCATGGGTGTCTTCGTCCTAGAGAATGACGACATGCAATCCAGAAAGGGCACTTTAGACACCGCACAGAAACCTGTGAGCAAAGACTCTGTTTGAAAGGTAAGAAAACAGATCTTTTCCGATAAAGCAGGAAGCCGGGTAAGCGGTGCAACAGCCTTAGGAATAGAAGTCTTGGGGTTAAAGCTGGGTACCTCCAACAGAGAGAAAGAAAACGAAGAACATGAACTTGAGTTAGGCGTGGAGGTCCCAGGTAACGAGGTCTCACATGATACTGTGGGAGAAGCAATGAGGAATATGACTGTTTTAAACACAGGGTCCTTAGCATCGGTAGCTACAGAAACCTTCCTGAGAGATACCCCTAGTTTTGCGACAGGACAGTCAATAGTATGTACCCCAAGTATTGTGGAAAAAACAGTGAAATATAACTCCATCTTGTACACAGGTTTTTTCGAAAACAGAGAGGCAGCAGGTATTACCGAAAGTTCCAAGTGCGATACCCCTGAGTTCGTAGTAGCAGACATGCAGTTAGTAGCGGATGCCCCGAATACTGTGGGCAAGTCAGCGTGAAACAGTATTATTAGTGGAGTGGACATCCCAGACTTTAGGGCTCAGCGTGGAGTTATAGGGGGCTTAGAATGAAAAAGGCTATTCCGAGCCGTGAGGAGCTTTAAGACATTTTTAGTCATCCCAGAGGCTGTGGCATGATCCGTGAAAGAAACTTGGCTAGACTTTCCAATGGAAATAAGGGACATCTTGCTAGTCTCTGAAGTGGGTGATTGAGAACCGGCAGGAACGGAGCTAGCTACTGTAATAAGATCAGAGAACATTGCGCTTGTCTCCGGAGGGGGGATTTGTGAAAGAGCAAGGACTAGGCCAGGTACTTCTAAGGAATTAGGGGAGACTGTGCTTGTTTCTGACTTGGGTTTCTGAAACTCCCTAGTGAGGGCATCAGACTCCATGGGAGGCTCAGTGGCTGGGGGTCTCAGCAGTTGCTGATCTCTGAAGTGATAGCCTGAGGGGCCATAGAAGGGGGGCTAATAGCTGTCATAGGTTCCAAGGGGGCAGACTTAGAGTCAAGGACAGGAATAGCAACACTCTGAGACAGAGGAGGAAAAACATTGGGAACAGGCATACAGTAACAGATAGGACAAACAGAAGTGAGCTAGGGAAGGCTTCTCTTACAACAGAAGATTTAGTAGCGGCAGAGCTTAACTCAGTGGCTGCTGGAAAACTTTTAACTACAGTGAGAGGTGACTGCAGGTTTACAAAATCAGGGGTAGAGGGAGTTTTAGATTTGAAAACCTGATCATCCAAAAAGGAGGGGCCTGACTGTAATTGTACTAAGGGAGCAACAACAGATACGCTGGTCTCAGAAGTGGTTACTTGAGGAGTAGTGTCTAGGAAATCAGCCACAAAGGCAGAATCCACGGAATGAGAGCTATACTCTGAAGCAAGGATTTCAGCTCCCTGAGTAACAGAAGGGGTAGGAGAAATACCTGGGAGAGAGTATTCTGTGAACAAGCTTAAAGCTGAAACAGACTCATGAACAATACTCTTAACTGGGACCAGCAGTTTAGCAAAAGTTTCAGGAGGCGCGGCAGCGGGAACTATAGCTGAGCCAGGAGGGTTACAGTAATGAGTCTCCAAGGTCTCAGCAACTAGAACTTTGGGGAAGGCATTACGTGCAAGATCTACTGTCAGATTTGGGGGAGGAGAACTGTGACAGGGTGAAGTCAACCCTTATCAGTTATGCCTGGGAAACATATGTCTGAGTGTTTCATCCAGCACTCAGAAGGTTAACTCAGGAGGAAGCTAGGTAATCAGGATGTAAGCTGACACCTGATAGCCAGCAAGGTATAAAAGGATGTTGTTACTGGCAGTAGCTGCCTGCCTTAGACCAGACAACTCTGCTATGTGAGCTGCTAGCCAGACGGATTCACCAAACTAACTCTTTCAACCAAAGTAAGAATTGTTCATTTGTTTTCCTGACTGCTTAATATACACTTATGGTTTGGTAAATGGTTTAGCCAGCCAGCCTGCTAGATAGGCCTGGAGTGTTAGTCAGTTCTCACAAATGTGGAGCAGGATTTGTTTTTGTGTTTAAAGGGACAGTGTACCCACATGTTATGTTATGCTGTGGAGAAATAAAGCCACTGAACGTTTTCATTATCCTGAAACTACACATGAGGGCTGTTCCCTGACCTCGGCTTCAGGCCATCCTGCCACAGGTGGTGTCAGAAGTGAGAAGTCGGACGGCCCCTGTATCTGAAGGGCCACACAAAAAAAATGGAGAAATTTTTTTCTCAGTTCCTTGAGCAACAGCTACAGCTAGCAGAGAAACAAGCTGAGCAACAGGCCCAGCAAATAGAATGGCAGGCCAAGCAAGCAGAACATCAAGCTCAGCAAGCTGAGCAACAGGCCCGGCGAGAGGAAAAGCTACTCCAACTGCTAGTCGAAGGCCCAGCCCCAGTCAGACCAGAGATTTCAAATAACCCACCGGTGATGCTGCCTAAAATGAAGCCAACCGAAGACCCAGAGGCATTTCCCCTCACTTTTGAAAGGGTAGCCACGGCCCACGGCTGGACAGTTGATCGCTGGGTAACGACTCTGGCTCCACTCCTCATAGGAGAAGCTCAGGCAGCCTACCAGACTCTTCCAGTAGACAAGGCCATGGACTATCAGCAATTAAAGGCTGCTATTCTGGATCGCCTAGGCCTCACCCCAGAGACCTACTGACAGCGGTTCCGGACAGTCAAATATACAAACAGAGACAGACCCCGGGTCGCAGCCCACCGCTTAGTAGACTTATGTACCAGGTGGATACAACCAGAAAAGCATACCAAGGCAGAGATCCTTGAACAGTTTGTGCTTGAGCAGTTCATACAGATACTGCCCCCTCCTCCCGCTTCTGGGTAAAAAGACACACTGCATTTTCCCTGGATTCAGCAGTCCGCTTGGTGGAAAACTTCCTTGGCGACGACACCCAACAGGATAGCTGGGAACGGTCTGTGCAAACACCAGTTGCTTACGGTGATGCCAGAGGCAGGAGAGCAGACAATCAAGGGGTCTACAACCCGCCAGCTCGGGAGATCCAGTCAACTCGATCGGAAGACCCTTTCCCATCTCGGAGGGTTCCTGGTAGAAACTCCCGCAAAGACACCCGTCTTGGGTCCGAGGCCATTGGATCACTCAAGGGATGCCGCCACCCACAGTATTCCCTGAGAACCTGGACTCCCATCACGCATCCGGTGAAGAGGATACCACCACCAACCAGAAGGGAGGATCCCATCCAACAGCGGAGAGGTCCAAACACCGAACCCCGTTGAGAGCTTCCGCTGATGACCGAGTTTGCGGACTGAGGAGATGATGAGATGGACTGTTAATATGGCAGAACCACTGCCACAGCTTCTCTCCGAGGGGACCACAATCCGTGGTTAGTCCCAGCATCTCTGGAGGGAAAAATAGCAAAAGCCATGCTGGACTCGGGATCTGGTAAAACCCTGATCCTAGAAGGCCTAATTCCAAGCAACAGACTATCCTACGACTCTCCTTGGAATATCGAGTGTATCCATGGGGATACAAAGAGATACCCGACAGTGAACTTTTTACTGCGTCTCAAGGATCAAGAGACTAGCCTACTAGTGGGAGTTGCTCCCTGGCTACCTGCTCCTGTTCTACTTGACCGAGACTTGCCCTACTTTGAAACATTGTTGGCCCCTACTCCTACGGAGCCTACTTCTCTGGTACCGGAGAAGCCCGGAGACTTGTTTCCTTTTTCCCCAGAGATTTTTCCCTGTAGACACCACGTCCCAAAGACACGTAAACAGAGACATGCGGAAAAAAAGGACTGGTTAAGAAAGGCTGGGACTTTTGGTAACATTAGTCAGCCCAAAAGACTGCAGGTCATAGCCGGAGATGACCAGGGTGGGGAACAGATAGATACGGGAATTTTGCCAGACCTGGATTTTCCTGACTTCCATCAGAGGCAGAGGGAAGACCCAGCTCTGGCTAGACAATATGAGAAGGTGGTACAGGTCAACAACAAGATAATGGACGAACAAGGTGTAAGAGTGTTTCCACATTTTGAACTGTTAAATGACATTCTATATCGTGTGAATAAGGTTACACAAACAGGGGAGGTCATTCGACAGATGCTAGTCCCTAAAGGGTTGATTAAAACAGTGTTCACCCTAGCCCATTCTCTCCCATGGGGTGGTCATTTGGGCAGAGATAAGACCACGGACCACATCTCGTCCCGGTTTTACTGGCCAGGCATACATGGTGACATCATGAAACTATGTGAGACATGTCCTGAATGCCAGTTAACTAGCCAAAAAGGACAGAAGCCGGCTCCCTTGGTCCCTCTGCCCTTGGTAGCCGTCCCATTTGAGAGAATTGGGGTAGATCTGGTCGGACCTTTAGAACCCTCTGCGAAGGAACATAAATTTATACTCGTTGTTGTAGATTATGCCACCAGATATCCTGAGGCCTTCCCGCTTAGATCAGCCACTGCTAAACAGGTTGCTCACAGACTGTTAAAACTGTTCTCTAGGGTAGGACTTCCCCAAGTAATGTTAACTGACCAGGGAACAAATTTCATGGCAAAGTTAATGCAGGATGTCCTGAAGTTATTGGAGGTCAAATCCGTCCGGACCTCAGTCTACCATCCTCAGACTGGTGGATTGGTAGAGAGGTTAAACCATGCTTAGGAAGTTTGTGGACACTGAAAAGCGAGCTTGGGATGAACTTCTCCATTTCCTGTTGTTTGCGGTACGAGAAGTTCCCCAATCATCCACAGGCTTCTCCCCGTTTGAGCTCCTATATGGACGCCAACCTCGGGGTATTCTCGACCTACTGAAGGAATCCTGGGAGGAGGAGCCCTCCCCCTCCGAGAATACCCTTCAGTATGTCATAGACCTTAGAAACCGCCTAGACATGATAGGTCGGTTTGCTAAGGAAAACCTCAAATCTGCTCAAGAACATCAAGAGAGGCAGTACAACCAAAATGCCCGCTTGAGGGTCTTCCAACCTTGGGACCAAGTGATGCTACTACTACTACCGACATCAGAGAGTAAACTCCTTGCAAAGTGGCAGGGTCCTTTCCAAGTTCTCCACCGCACCGGGGAGGTGAACTATGAGATCTCTCAACCAGAGTCCAGGAAGGGTAAACAAATCTACCACGTAAACCTCCTGAAACCCTGGAAAACTATGAGATCGCTGTTCATCCACCCTCGGGAAGGAGAGACGGATTTGGGTCCACAGCTTCCAAAGGGTAGTACGTACAATGACCATCAGGTTCCCATGGGAGGGCAGTTAACAACGGAACAAAGGTCAGACCTACTAGAATTATGTGACCAGTTCACAGATGTTTTTTCTGAGCTGTCAGGGCAGACTGATTTAGTGTCCATAGGATTCAGACAGAACCTGGTGTAAAAGTACGGTCCCGTCGCTATAGATTGCCAGAGGGCCGAAAAGAAATAAAGCCACTGAACGTTTTCATTATCCTGAAACTACACGTGTGGGCTGTTTCCTGACCTCGGCTACAGGCCGTCCTGCCACAAGAACTCACAAGGGTTAAGTCAGGCTGTGCCTGAAAGTCAGAAAAAGAGAAGTTAGCCACCGAAAGTGGGGTCATAGGGGGTTCAGCCTCTGACCCTAAGGACATAACATTAGTCTGCGGAATACAAGGGTTAACAATGGGGACCTGACAAAGCAGACTAGCAGGGGTTTGAGCAGAAATAACCTCGGGGACAGAGCTTAGAAATTCTGAGTTAGAAAGTGAGCGCAAACAGGGTTCATTCACTGGGGCTAGGGAAGACACACTGACATGGGGAATGCAGTGATTTACAGTGGGGGACTCATAGGCCTGACTAGCAGGGGTTAAGACAGGAATAACCTCGGGGATAGAACCCAGGGAGGTTAACTCAGGACTAGGGACTGTGGCAGCTTCTTCCTTAGCGGGCAGCGACAGGGATATGGTTTGGCCATTCTTAGGAGGGGGTGGTACCCCCACGGGTTTAGTAACAGGGTTGGCAGAAAAGAAATTGTTATTAGAAAGTGCATAGGCAGCGAGAAGAGCGTTCCGCTCACTTATGATTAGGTCAAAATCTTGGTATAACACACGGGCAGCATCTAGAATCTGATCTAGAGTCTTTCGACCTGAGGTGGAAAAAACACGGTGCCATTGGGAGTGCAGGGCCTGTTCAGACTTTCTTTCCTCTTTAAATTGCTGAGATCTAGTAAGGAGTTCTTTATGAATCAGTCTTTCCTGAGGGGTTAAACCTTCATACAAGAACGCACTCTCAGGCGGAGGCAGTCTCTCAAACAGGTATGGTCTTCCAAACAGGGACTGGTCAGCAGCATGGGACATAGGTACAGTTAAACATTTACCAACCCCTGCCACTGCGGTTTTGTAGGGCCGAGCATACTGTTACGATTGTGCTCACCACAAACCGGGACCGGACTGCGGGGCTGAGGTGGGGTTATATAAATCACCGACCTTAGTCCGTGCAGACTGATCCGGAGTGCGCAGTTCATAGTTGTATATAGCAGGGTCAGGATTGGAGAAGGCAGCATCGTTGTTTTTCAAGCAGGAGTTCGGCAACAGGTAGTCAGGAGTTCCCCGCTTCAGCTTAGGAGCACGAGCGTGGGAGTGGCCTCTGCATGAGGAGCGGCATTGGCCCATGATGCCGGTCTCAGCAGGGGGAGACAGCAGGCTTGCCGAAGTACACCGCGGGGCAGCGTCGGGGAAAAACCAACGCTGCAATGAGAGGCAATAGCAAGGTCTGCAAGGCTATAATCAAAGCTAGGAGATGATTCCTTAGAGTAGGGAATGCATGACCATTAACCCGTCTCGAGTAGGTGCACTTTCAACTTTGACCTGTGCCTACTGTAGAGATACTCAAAAATATATTAGTTGCATACAGTACTTACTAATTATTTTACTAAACAGTCATTGTGGTCTTGACTTTGCTACAATCTAAATTCATAAGACTTGGTGCCCCAGCTATTGCCAAACCAAGAAAAAATGGTTAAAAGGATTTTGTATACAACTAATTACTAATTAGTTATAATATAATTTCTTTGAAAAGTGCTGAGCACACAACCAACTTTTAAAGACACTCAGCATTATTCTTAAAAATAATTTCAGATTTAGTTCATCCCGGGCACTAAGCCATCTAACTTCTGGGTCAGACAGCTATATGATAAAAAGCAATAATACCCCTCCTTTGTTCACATCTTATTATATGTGAACAATATTACACAAAGGATAACAGCATTTAAAACATAACTAAATATAGTTGCTTTATCTGTAGCAAAACAAACCTGAAACCTTTGGGTATAAAATTTACATTAAAAACCTCAAAACACTACTGAATATTAATATAATCTGCTATTGTCTTCTGACAGAAACCTGAAAAACACAAAATAATATCTGGTTTGCTGAGAGAACAACCTGTAATATAAGAAATTATAGACACAGATTTAAAAACTTTTATTTTTCTCATCTCCAGGATTGCAACAAACTTGAGATAACTTTCTGGGCATCCTGCCAAAACCTTGGAGAAGACAGATTATAAAAATTATTAATTACTGGAGTTTAACATAGAGTGCACTACAATTTGGGACAACTCAAAAATGAAGCTCCTTACACGACCCGGTACAGGATAAATTGTGACTGATATTCAAAAATTAAAACTGGATTTTTGTTAAACAGAAAATTATAGGCTCTACATATACTTTAAACAGTTTATAGTTACTGGTTACACACAAAGAAACAAAAATAATACAAACAAAAATTACCAAGACAAGGCAATGCAAAACTGTTTGATCCTGCCTGCAAACTATATTAATAAAAATATCCTCTCTTTTATTATCATATCCTAAACTACAGTTAAACCAAATTTGTAGCTACAGAGCTTCAGTTAACTTTCGTGTCTGAAATGTATCTCTGCACATTTTTTTAACTGGAGAAGGGGGGCTGTCTGGGCTGCTATTCTGATTCCCTCTCTCTCCTTTCTTGAGTTGGAAATAGAGAAGTTGGAAAAGGATGTCTTTCTGGTTTTAAGAAATCATCGTCTGGCCATAACGAATAAATCCTTAAAATGTACCAGTGACCGAGCTTAAATATAAAAATGTTAAAGATCAAATGATTTTTCCACATTTGCCAATTCTTTGTCCTTCTCTCCATGACCAGTCAAACTCTCCCTTTCCCAGTGTTGATTTGTTTGTGTTATAGTGGGGGTGTACACCTTTAAAAATTAAACTTCAACATAAACAAGTCATTATTCTTATTTTTGTAAGACCTTGCAAGTTTTCTGGATGGTAGTTTGTATACATGTAATAAGCCGGCGTAACCATGATTCAACTCTCACACGGCATTCATTCAGGAAAAATTCATGAAACACACAGGGATTACTCAACCTTATTACCATATTTATAAAATCTAATTAAACATTCTGGGGAAAAACTAATATTTCCTCCCTTGAATTTACACATAAAGCGTGGTTCTCTACCACAGTAGCAATTTCTAACAATCTTTTATGCTTCCAACCAATACACCCAGTCTCTACTTGCGTCACAATTTCTGCATACAGTATAAACCTTTCACAAAAACCGCCACTATAAGTGGTCTTGCGTTCATCTCTACTTCCTCAATACCTCCATATGCATATACTGTATTATTTCCAATAATCTATTGGCAAATTCACTTGCTGTTATGTTAAAAGTAAATGCAGCAGTTATTAAATTGGAAAAATTATATTCTCTGTCTTCATTTCTCTGATTGACTTTTAAACATCTACTAATAACAGTGATAAAAAGAGAACCTAAACCACAAAACAAGCGCTCAACCTATTACTATACCGTGATGATTATAACAAAAATAAATGTGAACCAACATTACAATGTACAAAATGATTAACCCTAATTGTGCAAGGATAATCGATTAACAAAGGACCCCACAACCACCAAGATTGAGGAGGAAGGGGAAAGGGGGGGGGGGGGTGGAAGGGGCTGCCTAGGATTGTATATCAAGCCTTTCCATAGGGCTAGAGACGAATTGACAAACAAAGAGAATAAAGTCCTTGGCGCACTACCAGGTGCATAAACCTGATAAATTGTTCCCAGTTCTGTGAATAGAGGAACAGTTCGTGGATCTCACAGGTAATCTTTCAGAATTCCTTTTGCTGGTAAATGTATATCTGAAATCAGACAAGACAAGAAAACCATTGCGCAGTACTCTCTGATAATAGAGATCCCATCCACACAGCTACTAGCTACTTACATCAAAGTAGATAGAAGAAGGCCTTGAAAGGTATCTTTAGCTGGTGTTCTGATGTACACAATTTGATAGTAGTGGGTCTTCAGGTGTTAATGCCCTCTCCACACGGATCGATCACAGTTCCAATATGCATATGAGATAATAAAATGCCAATGGTGTGGAGCTTAGACTGTACGCATTGCTGCGTGCACGAACCGGCTAAGGAGGGAAGCGACGGTGAATAGTGACGTCATCTGAGGTGGACCTGGCACTCTGAGTCGCGGCCGTGACAAGGAGATACACGCGAGATTCAGCCTCTACACACACCACGCAACAGCGCCTCAAGTCTGCGGACGGCACGTTGTAATTCGTTTTGTAAGGTCGTATAGCATGAGGGTGCACTGGCTGTTTGATCTTATTTGTTTTATTACATTTTGTACTGTACTACACCATTGGCATTTTATTATCTTATATGCATATTGGAACTGTGATCGATCCGTGTGGAGAGGGCGTTAACACTTGAAGACCCACTACTATCAAATTGTGTACATCAGAACACCAGCTAAAGATACTTTCAAGGCCTTCTTCTATCTACTTTGATGTAAGTAGCTAGTAGCTGTGTGGATGGGATCTCCATTTTCAGAGAGTACTGCGCAATGGTTTTCTTGTCTTGTCTGATTTCAGATAGACATTTACCAGCAAAAGGAATTCTGAAAGATTACCTGTGAGATCCACGAACTGTTCCTCTATTCACAGAACTGGGAACAATTTATCAGGTTTATGCACCTGGTAGTGCGCCAAGGACTTTATTCTCTTTGTTTGTCATCTACTAATAACACTTTAACAAAAAACAAAACCATCTCTGTCACTATTTTTATTCCTTAAATCAACATTCCACACTCGTTCTGCCAACATTCTCCTTGCTTTTTTTTTTTTTGAGCCCGTGTGTTTGTAGATAGACCTGCCTTTGCGACAGTGTCAATATTTGATTCTGATTTGTCCTCTGACTTTTCCCTGTCCCGTGAATGGTCCCTGGCAGGGGTTAATTCCTGCCTAGAGTCCATCTCTTCCCCATCCGTACTGATCTGCCTGGCAGGCATGTCAATAGGGATGTCAATAGGGAGTGGTCTAGGGAGCCTATTGCTTCGGGTTCCCCGTGATGCCATAAGGACTTCTTCATCGGAGAATGCTGCAGAGCCTGTGACCTGGGAAAGGTTAAGGGGCTAAGGGGGTTTGAGAATAGGGACACTGGGGTAAATTTGGGCTACCTATGGAGGTGGTAATTGTCCCGGTGCCATAGGGGCAGTAGGTAAATATACATTTTGAGAGTGGTAAAAATTTCAGTTGGCAGCACTTCAAAGGTACAATTTTGACACACACTACAGCACATTTTCTTAACAGTTTTAACACATTTCTTTAGTCTTATACTTTATTTTACCTGACTTACTTCCAGACAATATTTTACTTGTTATTACCCATGATTAGCTTATAAAGAAAACTTATCTTAATACAATATAAGTGTCACGGTTGTGCTCGCCACAAACCAGGGTCGGACCGCGTGGCTGAGGTGGGGTTGTATAAGCACGGACCTTAGACCGCGCAGGCTGATCCGGATTGCGCAGTTTGTAATCGCACATAGCAGGGTCGGGACTGGAGAGAGCAGCGTAGTCAGTGGACGAGCCAGGGTCAGGATTGGAGACATCATGGTAAACGTAGTCCAAGCAGGGAGTCGGCAACAGGAGATCAAGCAGGTCTTCCTGCTTCAGCGAAATTGCTGCAGGTCGGGAGCGGGGTTTGCGCGAGTGGCATCCACGGCCCATGGTGCCGGTCTCAGGAAGGAGAAGACTGACCAGAGTGGGCACACCGCCAGGCAGCACTGGTAAACCAATGCTTCAGTTCAGGAGTCCAGAACGAGCCTGTGTGGAGAGAGAAAGCTACAGACCTCAGGACTCAGAGACAGGCCTCTGCTATGGGAAGGGCAGCAGGCCTCAGGAAACAGGGAGCTGAAGTTATGCTGGAGATCCACCGCTTCAGCACAAGAACCAGGACACGGCCTCTGCAATGGAGAGAGAGCAGCAGGCCCCAGGAACTAGGAACATGAACTAGGAACAAGGAACATGAACATGAACACAGCAACAAGGCGTCCAAGACAGGTGGCTGTGGCAAACACAGTGAATATCCAAGAAGGATTATGCTTGGCCAAGAAGCATTGTGGGAATGCTGTATTTAAAGGTCAGTGAACCAATAGCAGAAAGGGCGTGTGACAGTATTGCACTAATGACTGAACCCAGGCTGGGGCTGCAGTAATAGCTTGCACAGCTGCAGTAGATATCAGGGGGAGTGTTACATAGGTCTGTAAGGCAAAGTAAGCAGTAAACTGCGGTGTGGATTCCTTACAGTACCCCACCCCCCTCATGTGAGACCTCCGGGCGAACATGACCACTCATAGAGTTGGGGGATCTGAATTGTTCCTGAACTGTCTAGGATTGGTGGTAGAGTCGTGGTCCAGAGACTCGTGGGCACTCCTTTGTGTAGCCCCACGCCCCGGTGAGAACTGCGGCCAGACAGGGACATCCATGGGTCTCAGGAACATTGAGTTGTTCCTAATGTGCTTTAGACGGGAAGGGGATCTGTAAACGAGCAGTTCCTTGACGAGTACTGTTCTAGGATATGAAACGCGAAATGGCTTGGAAATCCAAGGCTGGGAAGAACCAGGGGGTTCCAGAGCAGAAACGGCAGAAGGGCCCCTGCTGGGAGCCCAGTCCCTAGTAATGGTACCAGAGTTCAGGACAAGCGGCATCAATAGTTGATCAAGTATACCAGGGCGAGCCTCCGGACAGACAAAGTCTTTGCTGACATCTGCACGTAGGAATTTGAGAGGATCTTCTCCTCCAGAAGTTTTCCAGGTAGTGGTCAGCGAGGGTTTAGGGTGGGTTGGAGCATTGCCAGGTATTGGTATGGAAGATGACAAGGCAAGCAGTAAACTAGGCTTAGAGACCGAAAGTTTGGGGTACGTACTGAGTATTTCCAACAAAGAGGAAATAACAGGAGCAACAGAAGCTTCCGAGAGGGATTACCATGGGTTCGCAGAGGCAGAGAAGCAATCAGCAGTGGAGTTCCCAAATACTGTAGAAACCTCAATGAGAGATAGTATTGTCTGGGGAGTAAAGATTACAAAGTCAAATGCAGCGTGTAAAGTTCTAGCGACAATAGGGAGAGAAACCCCATACTTAAAGTCATTCTGGGGTACTTCAGGGACCACCGTATGGTCAGTGAAAAGAAATTGCCCTCCCTCACTGGGGATTTGGAGCACGGCTAGGGTTGTCACGGTAGCTTATGACAAGATATAATGAACACCAAATATCTGGGTTGAACTGAACGAGGCTTAGATATAATAAAATATATTTATTCCTTAAAAAAGGTGAACACAGCAATATAGTACAATTAACAGACAAGAAGGTACTGCTGCGGCAGAGTTTATTCGAGCATTTGCCCGTTCTCTGCCGCAGCAGTAGCCTGGCGCGCGCCCGAGAGTGACGGGCGCGCGCCAAAGCAGCGGAAGAGCGCCCTCCGATCGGGGCGCTCTCCCTACCGCTGCCGGGTCCGCCAGGTCCCCCGGAACCCCCTGCCGCTGTCCCGCGATCGCGGGACACCAGGGCTCCCTCGGGGAGCCCCTGGACGCACGTGCAGGGGGCGCACGCTCCCGAAGACGCGTGACCGCGCGTCTATGACGCGCGGCACGCCGAGGGGCGGCCACTAGCAAGCCGGGAGATTTCCCGGCTTGCGGTACCGACCACACTCGAATAAAGTGTGTCGGTACTGTAACACTTACTTAGGGTTGGGGGATGGAGAAGTATCAGCTAGCAATTCTCCAGCATTCCGGTGACATCCTGTCCTTCTAACTATCGACCTGTCTCCCTCCTGCCTTTTGCCTCCAAACTCCTTGAACGTCTTGTATTCTCTCGATTGCTACACTTTCTCAACACCTATTCTGTACTAGACCCTCTACAATCTGGCTTCCGCACTGCTCACTCTACTGAAACAGCCCTCACTAAAATAACTGACGACCTCCACGCTGCCAAAGACAGAGGTCATTACACTCTGCTCATATTACTCGACCTCTCTGCAGCATTCGACACCGTGGACCACCCTCTTCTCCTTCACATTCTCCATACTCTTGGTATTCGGAACAAAGCTTTATCCTGGATCTCCTCTTACCTCTCCCATCGTACCTTCAGTGTCTCTTTTGCTAACACCTCCTCCTCCTCTATTGATCTCTCTGTGGGGGTACCCCAGGGCTCTGTCCTGGGACCCCTTCTCTTTTCTCTCTACACACTCTCTCTAGGTGACCTAATCACATCTTTTGGGTTTAAATATCACCTCTATGCTGACGACACACAAATTTACCTTTCAACCCCTGACCTTACACCTGCTATACAGACCAAAGTTTCTGAATGCCTCTCTGGAATATCATCCTGGATGGCCATCCGCCGACTGAAACTTAACATGGCAAAAACAGAGCTCCTTATACTACCTCCCAAACCTGGCCCTACTACATCCTTCCACATTGCTATTAGAAATACGATCATTCACCCAGTAGCCCAAGCACGCTGCCTAGGGGTCACACTTGATTCCTCTCTCTCATTCTCCTCTCATATTCAAAACGTTTCTAAAACTTGTCGCTTTTTCCTCCGCAATATCACAAAGATACGCCCTTTCCTCTGTTACTCAACTGCTAAAACTCTGACTCAGGCCCTCATTTTCTCACGTCTCGATTACTGCAACCTCCTGCTGTCCGGCCTTCCTACCTCTCACCTGTCTCCCCTACAATCTATCCTAAACACTGCTGCCAGAATCACTATACTCTTTCCTAAATCTGTCTCAGCGTCTCCCCTGCTGAAATCCCTCTCCTGGCTTCCGATTAAATCGCGTATCTCACACTCAATTCTACTGCTCACTTTTAAAGCTTTACATTCTTCTGCCCCTCATTACATCTCAGCCCTAATTTCTCGCTATGCACCATCACGACTCTTGCGTTCTTCTCAAGGATGTCTTCTTTCTACCCCCTTTGTATCTAAAGCTCTCTCCCGCCTTAAACCTTTCTCACTTTCTGCCCCACACCTCTGGAATGCCCTTCCCCTCAATACCCGACTAGCCCCCTCGCTATCCACCTTTAAGACCCACCTTAAGACACATCTGCTTAAAGAAGCATATGAGTAGCACTGGATAATCATGGACACATGACACAAAGCTTGGCCCCCTGCAGACGCACTTACTAGTATTCCCTCCTACTGTCTCTGTACGTTCTCCCTACCTACCAATTAGATTGTAAGCTCCTCGGAGCAGGGACTCCTTCCTTAATGTTACTTTTACAGTATGTCTGAAGCACTTATTCCCATGATCTGTTATTTATATTTGTTATTTATATGACATGTATTACTACTGTGAAGCGCTATGTACATTTTATGGCGCTATACAAATAAAGACATACATACATACATACATACGTATCAGAAGAAGAACTAAAAACTGTAGGGTTGACACAGTTTATATACCTGTGAAACCCTATTCTTAACATTGAATACAGACTATTGGTGAACAATTATCTGTATCCAATCCCTAACGTGGAGACACAGATTAACCCATGCCCCCCAGCTAATTAGCCCATGTGTACTGGGACTCTATGGGTAGCCCCATAATTAAATCAGGGGCGACGACCAGTCTATCAAATGAAGTATCTGCATTGTTTGTAGGTGTAGACATAACACTTACAAACCACTCCAGTTTGATGATTCTCCACCCTCAGGTAACAATTAGAGTGGCAGAGTCTGTTGATTAGTACTTGATCTGTTGATTAGTACTTAGTGTAAACAATCAGGCAGTTAACTTTTGATCACAGTGCTTAGGCTCAATCAGCCGGCTGCCCTTCATGACCTATTTAGCATAGCAGATGGAGTCTGCATTTTTCAGAGCAGATCCAAAATACCATACATATACTCTTTAATATCTACACATATTAATAAGTTCCATTCTGGTGGGCTCAGTGGGTCGAAATTTGCCAGTTTTTAATGCTTACAGTGACTCCACATATTGGCCAAATATCAACTCTCTGCGACCTCCAGAACTGGAGATACAGAAATGCACTTTAAAACATTAAAATACAGGATTATAATGAAACATGGGAACAGGGGAACATACATTTTCCTAACATGACAAGGTGTTAGCCACATTCCTGGACCGCAGTCAAGTTAACCCCTTGCCTCCCTGGTGAGGTCAGGCGGTGGCCATATGGGGTGCATCCCCTTTAATACCGGGCCAACCCCCCTCTCCCTCTACACCTCCCCTTCTTAATGGGTGACCTGTGGCCCACTGGCCCTAACGGGGAGTGGGGCACTGCTGGCACCATTAATGAACTCAGTCTCAGAGGGATAGTCCTGACGTGAAAGTCCATCAGCCTTGCTGTTTTCACTACACATTTTGTGCTGAATGGTAAATTCAAACTCCTTTAAGGCCTTAACAACTTGGCATTCTCCCCTGATGCCCTTTGCAGCCAACTCAGGGGTTGTGGTCTGTGAGGACCGTGAAAGCCCTTCCATACACATAGGGCTGGAGTTTTTTGAGTGCCCACACAATGGCCAAGCACTCTTTCTCAATGGTGGCATAGGCCACCTCTCTGGGGAGTAGTTTTCGGCTGAGGTACACCACAGGGTGCTCTCTACCATCGTCCCCCACTTGGCTAAACACAGCCCCAATGCCATAGTCCGAGGCATCAGTCGGTATGAGGAAATGTTTGGTATAGTCCGGGGTAGCCAGTATGTGGGCCCCAGCAAGCGCAGTTTTCAGTGCCTGGAATGCAGTCCAGGTGATAAGCACAGGCAGTTGCTTCTTAGTCAGATCAGTCAGGGATTTGGCCACGGCGCTGTACTGTGGGACAAACTTCCTATAGTACCCTGCGGAGCCCAAAAATGCCATGACCTGTTTCTTGGTTTGTGGAACAGGCCACTGAACTATGGCTTCTACATTGGCTGGTGTAAGGGTCTGGGAGTCACGCCGCCCTCGGCGTGCTCACTTACCGGCAGCTCCGACGGGTCCTCCCACGACACGCAGGCAGCCTCTCTCCGGAACGCCGATCACTATTCCACGTGGGCGCGCGCGCGCACGCCAAAACTCCCCTTCTACTCTCGGTCCGGCGGCTACGCTCGGTCATGCGGCCGCAAGCACAGCTACACAGAGGCGCGGCTACACGGAGCCGCACCAACCCCTTAAAGGCACAGCAACTCAAACCATTGCTGCAATCCAATGCAGTCTGACTACTGGGCTTTATGGCTCCTCCCCTGGGACTCATGCTGGACCTATCCCTGCCATAGCCTGGCCCTTCCACACACCCCTACCTTGCTGCGCTGCGATTGGACCCGCTCTCCTATATATACCTAACAGTGTCACTGACTCGTTGGCTGAGCATAGAACCAGTTGTTCTCATCACTCTCTGCCTCCCTAGTCCTGTCTTGTCCTGTTTTGTTTTTGCAGTCCTCCTCATGTACCGAACGGGCTTCCGCTACGTCTACCCGCACCTCTGGCATCCGGAACTCGGCATACGGCAACATGACTCTCCGCACCTCTGGAATCTCGATCCTGGCAAATGGTAAACGATTACGTCCTTACCTCTAACCCATACTAATCTCTTCACCAGGCTAGAGACTTATTTGGAACAAGCTGATAGGCGAATGGATACGTTACAGCAAAGCCTTCATTCGCTTACTGTTCAAGTCCGAGCTCTCAGTCGGCAACCTTCACCCGTGTCTTCCACAGCTTCCACAACCGCCTTTCCAGCACCTCCGTTTGCTTTGGAACCTCGTATTCCGGCCCCCAAACACTATGCCGGGGATCCCCAAGGATGTAGGGGCTTCCTTAACCAATGCCTCATCCAATTTCGACTCTCGCCCTCTCGTTTTGTCTCTCCTGTCTCCAGGGTCGGCTATATTGTGGCTCTTCTCATCGACGAGGCGCTGGCATGGGCTTCTCCCATCTGGGAACAACAAGGCCCTCTCACACAGGACATCGATCTCTTCGTCGAGGAATTCCGAAGAGTCTTCGATACTCCTGCATGGCAATTAATGGCAGCATCTTCTCTTCATCACATAACCCAGGGGGATCGACCCGTCGCCCGGTATGCTGTGGAGTTCCGTACACTTGCTGCTGAGACGGGATGGAATAACGAAGCACTATCTTCAGCGTTTTGGCAAGGTCTGTCTGAATCCCTAAAGGATGAGCTCGCAGCGCGGGAATGTCCCACTGACCTAGTGGATTTGATCGGTTTGTGCGTTCGAGTGGATCAGCGTCTGCAGGAGCGGAGGACTGAACGTTCTCATTACTGTCAACGGGTTTCAAGGCATCTTGCTCCATCGTTCGTTGCTCCTACACCCCCTTCCTGGGACGCCCCGGAACCAATGCAGTAACAAGCTGTCTGCTGCTGAAAAACAACGTCGGCGCAATGCCGGTCTCTGCATGTACTGTGGCAATTCCGGTCACATATTACCCCAGTGTCCCCACAAGCCGGGAAACGCCAACTCCCAATGAAATCCCGGAGAGTTTCATTGGGAATGCAGTCACTTTCTCCCATCTTCAAAGACGTACTTCCCACCAGGATAATGTTGCCTATAACACTGACTGGAGAGGGATTTCACACTCAAGCACGGGCGTTCATTGATTCCGGTTCCGCAAGCAAGTTCATCGATGAGACTTTTGCTACAAGGAACAATATTCATTTATCAATAAGAAGACGCCAGTAGGTCTGGAGGCTATTGACGGTCGACCTCTACAGCCGGCATTCATCACGCTACAGACGGTGCCTCTCCTACTGCAGTTCGTCGACATCCATACGGAGATCATTACTCTCGATGTTATCTACACTCCCTCTGTTGAGCTGATTTTGGGTCTTCCTTGGCTTCAACTCCATAAGCCTCGCATCGACTGGACGGATCGGGAACCTATCCAGTGGAGTGCTTCTTGTGCCAAGACATGTACCAGGATTTTCCAGAAGATTGGTGTGTTGACTACCCTGCCAGAGAAGGTTGATTCCCTACCTTCGGTGTACTGGGAATTCCGTGATGTGTTCGACAAAGCACGTTCCGAGGTTCTACCTCCGCACCGTTCGTTCGACTGTCCTATTGACCTACTACCCGGGGCACCTCTGCCCAGAGGACGATCCTATCCTCTCTCTCTCCCAGAGACTAAAGCCATGGACACTTACATTGCAGAGAATTTAGAGAGGGGTTTCATCCGAAAGTCTTCCTCTCCAGTCGGAGCAGGTTTCTTTTTTGTCAAAAAGAAGGACAGTTCTCTTCGTCCATGCATAGACTACCGGGGTTTGAATAACATCACACGCATGAACCGCTACCCACTGCCCTAGATACCGAAACTTTTCGACCGTCTCCAGGGAGCAACCATCTTTTCTAAATTGGATTTAAGAGGTGCCTACAATTTAGTAAGGATACGTGAGGGGGACGAGTGGAAGACTGCTTTTAACACCCACGACGGCCACTACGAATACCTGGTCATGCCGTTCGGTCTGTGCAACGCACCAGCAGTTTTCCAGGATCTCGTCAATGAGATTTTTCGGGACATTCTTAACACATTTCTTATCGTTTACCTAGATGACATCCTAATCTTTTCGAAATCTCCTCAAGAACACATCAAACACGTTCAAGTGCTGTTACGCCTCAGGGAGAACCATCTCTTTGCGAAATTGGAGAAATGTCAGTTCCATCTCAAGTTGGTGGCTTTTTTGGGATACGTTATCTCTGACTCCGGATTCAATATGGATCCAGAGAAATTTAAGGCTATCTCGGACTGGCCCCGTCCGACCACTCTCAAAGCCGTGCAACGCTTTCTAGGTTTTGCAAATTATTATCGACGCTTCATTCGCAATTTTTCTTCTATGGTATCTCCCATAACTGATCTCACTAAGAAGGGTGCAGATCCTTCATCATGGTCTGAGACTGCCATACGGGCATTTAATCTGCTAAAAAAGGCTTTTGTGTCTGCCCCTATCCTCACCCACCCAGATCCTAAACTTCCATTTACCTTGGAGGTAGATGCCTCGGACATCGGGGCTGGGGCTGTATTATCCCAAAGGACCTCTCCCTTAGCCAGACTACACCCATGTGCCTTCTTCTCGAAAAAAATTCCGTCCGCAGAACGGAATTACGATGTCGGGAACCGGGAGCTTTTGGCGATCAAGTTGGCTTTAGAAGAGTGGAGACATTTCTTAGAGGGTACAGAGACACCTATAACCATACTCACAGACCATAAGAACCTTCTCTACTTAGAAGGGGCACGTCGTTTGAGCTCTCGACAAGCCCGCTGGGCACTATTTTTTTCACGATTCAATTTTCTTATCTCCTTTATTCCTGGCTCCAAAAATCTAAAGGCGGACGCCCTGTCTCGACAGTTCCTGGCAGAGGACAAGTCTGAAGAACAGCTAGAGACAATTATTCCCTCTAGATGTATCCTGTCCGCCAACTCCTTTGATATTTTGGACAAAATTCGATCCGAACAATCACAAATTCCGAGGGGGCTCAAGGTTCCGGAGGGAAGACTCTACACGGCACCCCAACACCGCAAAAGGGTTCTCGAGTGGTGCCATTCCTCTAAATCAGCAGGACATCCAGGGATACGGAAAACTAACGACCTTGTTCAACGTACCTTCTGGTGGCCAGAGAGGGCTAAGGATGTGGAGGAGTTTGTTAAAGCGTGTGGCACGTGCGCCCACAACAAAGTAGCTCGGGTCAAACCAGCAGGCCTTCTTCTTCCCTTACCTATTCCAGATCGCCCCTGGAACCATATTTCTATGGACTTCATTGTAGAGCTTCCAGACTCCAAAGGAAAGAATACGATTCTTGTGGTCATTGATCGTTTTTCCAAACAAACTCACCTTGTTCCCTTGAGGGGTCTTCCAAATTCCTCCAGGCTTGCGGATGTTTTCATCCAGGAGATTTTTCGTCTTCACGGAGTTCCTGCAACCATCGTCTCGGTTCGTGGGTCCCAATTTGTGTCAAGATTTTGGCGAGCCTTTTCCCGTAAAATTGGTATTTCACTTCAATTCTCCTCGGGATACCACCCACAGACCAATGGGCAGACTGAGAGGGCCAACCAAAACCTGGAACAATACCTTTGATGTTTCATAACCGATATACAGGATGATTGGGTGGATCTTTCCTTGGGTTGAGTTTGCTCTTAACTCCCTTCGCAATGACTCCACTCAAGAATCTCCCTTCTTCATAAATTGTGGTTTTCATCCTTCCCGCCTACCCTTCTCCCCTCTATCCTCAGGAGTACCAGCGGTTGACAAGCGCATCTCCCAGTTGAAAAACTTATGGACGAGGATTCAGGAGAACTTAAAGGTGGCTACAGGGAGACAGAAACTCCAGGCAGACCGCCTTCGACGCCCGGTTCCGGAATTCGTCCCAGGAGACAGGGTTTGGCTTTCTTCCAGGGATATCCGACTAAAGGTTCCTACCTTGAAGCTAGCACCTAAGTTCCTCGGTCCCTTTCCTGTGGTCAGTGTGAGGATTCAGGGATCGCGGCATCCGCGCCCTGGTCCTCCTTCTCCTGCGGTTACTCCCGCTACCGTGGCGCGTGCCTCTCGCTGGCGTCACTCACCTTCGGCGGTCCTGGGGGTTCCCCGCCGTGCTCTGCATCCTCGGATGCCCGCGGGGTCTGCAGTCCCGCATGCGGCCGCCGTGTTCCCCAGCCGCGCGCCTGAACAGCGCGCGCCGGGTGAGGTTAATTTATTCACTGCTCCTGCAGTGAAGACCCGCCCCCAGCACACTAAGAGGACCTCCTACCAAGACAAGAGTCCTCACCTGCCTGCCAATCAAGGGGACCTATCCAGGATAGCTCCATGCAGTCCTCCAGGCCTGCCCCCACCTCTGATTGGCCAGTCACACTTTATAATGCCAGTTCTTCCTCTTACTCATTGCTCGACATAGTTTTCACTTGGATTACTACTCTGGCGTTTTCTCTCTTATTCTCTCAGGTTACGACTTGGCTTGGCGGACGTCTCTCTCTGGCTCTAGACCCCTGCTTGGACAAACGACCTTCCGGAATTCTCCTATCCCAGACTTTGGCTAACGACAACGGCATTTCTACACCGGTACCGGCATGTATTGCTAGCTAAATACACCTGGCCTGGCAACGCCAAAATCACCACACTCTGGACACGCTCCCTTTGCTGCGGGTGCGTGCTTCTATACATTCCTCACCTCAGTGAAAGGAACGGGTCTGGTCTGCGGGCAGCACCGGCGTAACATTATGTCGAGCCCACAAGACGCAGACCAGACTGTGGACTCTATGATGACGGCCATGTACCAACAAATACAGGCCTTAACGGATCAAGTGGCTCTCCTCTCCCAACAGGTATCGGACCGCCCTTTACAGGCTCCGCCTGCGGCGCAGCCTGACTTATCTTCCACTTCATTTTCAGTTCCGAAGATTCCGGCTCCAAGGCCCTACGCAGGGGATCCACACACCTGTCGTGGCTTTCTCAACCAGTGCGAGATCCAGTTCGAGATGGCTCCCCAGTTGTATGCTACTGGCCGGAAAAAGGTAGCCTACGTATATAGTCTGCTCACAGGTAATGCACTGACATGGGCCTCTCCGATCTGGGAACTACGCCCTGATATTACCCGCGATTACGCGGCCTTCAGACGGGACTTTTGACAGGTTTTTGATATCCCCGCACGTCAAGAGACTGCTTCTGATACCCTGCTAGAGCTTACACAGGGACGTCGGCCTGTGGGTCAATACGCCTTGGAATTCAGAACTGTAGCAGCTGAGACTCATTGGGGTCAGGAGGCTTTAGTCGCCGTCTTCTGGAAAGGTCTATCGGAGTCTCTGAAGGATGAACTTGCTTCCCACACCAGGCCAGAGTTACTGGAGGATCTCATCACCCTGGCTACTCGTATGGATCAGCGCCTTCAGGTACGCCGCGCTCAGCGTCAGCTTCCCCGGGCTATGCCTTTCCGTGCTTCCTTTTCCAGGTTCTCTACTAACCAGAGACCCGTCGTATCCCCGTTACCGGCGCTGGAGGCTCCAGAGCCGATGCAACTTGGAGTTCAGCAACCTCGGGTACCGTCACGACAACTTCGCTCTACTGGGGAATCGTGCCATCATTGCGGAGCTTCTGAGCAGCGTACCCGTAACCATCCTCCATCTCCGGGAAACGACTAAGCCCAGTGAGTACGAAGGGGCGCTCTCTGGGTACTGAATCTCCTTGTCCCCCTCCCAGAAGGGAACTTCCCAAAAGATTGACTATTCCCGTCTCCCTTTCAGGACCGACTTTCCGCACCTCCACTGCTGCATTTATAGATTCCGGCGCAGGAGGGAATTTCATAGATCAAACCTTTTCTGAGCAAAATCAAATTCCGCTTTCCAGGAAGGACTCTCCCGTTGCCTTGGTCGGGATTGATAATCGACCTCTCACCCCGGCTTATATCTCCTTAGAGACCGGACCTATCACCCTTTCTACTCATTCTCACAAAGAGACTCTGGGTTTTGATGTTATTCATGCCCCAGGAACACCTATCACGCTTGGCTTGCCCTGGTTACAGAAGCATAATCCACTCATCGATTGGGTTTCTCCTAACCCTATTAACTGGAGGTCAAGGTCAGAGAAACCTTTTTCCTCTATCAAGCAACCATCCTTTCTATTAGCCAACACATCAAGTTCTCGGAGGGAGTTACCTTCTCCATACGCCGAATTCTTGGACGTTTTCAACAAGGCTCAGTCTGAACTTCTACCTCCTCATCGTTCCTACGATTGTCCGATTGATTTGGTACCTGGTTATACCTTGCCTAAAGCCAAATCTTATCCTCTCTCGTTGCCCGAGACCAAAGCTATGGACGAATATATTCGTGAGAATCTTAACCGGGGCTTCATACGTCATTCCAATTCTCCTGCGGGGGCTGGATTCTTCTTTGTCAAAAAGAAAGATGGTACTCTCAGACCATGTATTGATTACCGGGGTCTGAACCATATCACGGTGAAGAATCGTTATCCACTCCCACTCATCTCCGAACTCTTTGATAGACTTCAGGGGGCCAATCTCTTTACTAAACTGGATCTCCGTGGGGCATACAACCTCATCCACATCTGGGAGGGCGATGAATGGAAGACTGCCTTCAACACTCGTAGCGGACACTACGAATATCTAGTGATGCCCTTCGGGTTATGCAACGCACTGGCAGTTTTTCAGGACTTCATCAATGACATCTTTCGAGACGTTCTTAATATATTTGTCATTGTATACCTGGATGACATCCTTATTTTTTCTCAAAACTTACAGGATCATATCATCCATACGAAGTTTGTGCTTTCACGCCTCCGCGAGAACCGGTTGTTTGCTAAAATGGAGAAATGCATTTTTCATCAGTCTACCACTTCTTTTCTCGGATACATCATCTCCAACAAAGGTTTGGCCATGGACCCAGAGAAGCTAAAGGCCGTCGTGGATTGGCCACAACCCAATTCCCTCAAATCTGTTCAACGGTTTTTGGGTTTTTCTAATTATTACCGGAAGTTTATCCGCAACTTTTCTACCATTGTCGCTCCTATCACGGCACTGACCAAAAAAGGTGCAGACCCTTCATCTTGGTCTCCAGAAGCTGTCACGGCATTCGAGACACTGAAACAAACTTTTGTCTCTGCTCCCATCCTTCGACACCCTAACACGAATTTCCCCTTCACCTTAGAGGTTGACGCTTTGGACTGTGGGGCTGGGGCGGTTCTGTCGCAGTAATTTTCTTCCCAGGATAAACTTCATCCTTGCGGGTTCTTCTCCAAAAGTTTTTCATCGGCAGAGAGGAATTATGACGTGGGCAATAGGGAACTTTTGGCCGTCAAGATGGCTCTTCAAGAATGGAGACATCTTCTTGAGGGGTCAAAAGAGCCATTCACCATCCTTACGGACCATAAGAACTTATTATACATTGAGAATGCCCGTCGCTTAGGTCCTCGCCAAGCTCGCTGGTCGTTATTTTTCTCTAGATTCAATTTTGTTCTCTCATACATTCCCGGCACTAAGAACGTCAAGGCGGATAATCTCTCCCGGCAATACTCTTCTGAAGAGAGATCAGAGAAAACCACTGAGTCCATCCTCCCTAAACAAAGAATCTTAGCAGCTGTGGCATTCAAGAATCTGGAGAGGATCATCAAGTCTCAAGAGAACCTCCCGTCCGGTCTTGTGGTTCCTAAAGACTCTTTGTATGTGGAACCCAAATTTATCCCTGAAATACTGGACTGGGGACACGCCGTCCATTCGGCAGGGCATCCTGGATTCAAGAAAACCTTGGACCTCATCCGTCGTACCTTTTGGTGGCCCAATATGGCTAAACCATTCTGGAATTTACACGGTCCTGTCCGGTATGTGCGCGTAACAAGATTCCTCGTCAGAAACCTCAGGGTCTTCTCTTACCTTTACCTATTCCGGAGCGTCCCTGGTCCCACATTTCGATGGATTTTATTGTGGAGTTGCCTAGGTCGAATGGCATGAATACCATTCTTGTGGTAGTGGATCGGTTTTCCAAGATGGCACACTTTATCCCTCTCAAAGGATTACCCTCCTCACCCGCCCTTGCGGATATTTTTGCCAAAGAGATTTTCCGGAACCATGGGATTCCCACATCCATCGTGTCCGATCGGGGTTCCCAGTTCGTCTCCAAGTTCTGGAGAAATTTCACCAAGAGACTAGGTATCTCGTCTACCTTTTCTACTGGATATCACCCTCAATCCAACGGACAGACCGAGAGGGTTAATCAATCCCTCGAGAAATACTTAAGGTGCTTCGTCTCTAATTCTCAGGATAACTGGGCAGAATTACTAACCTGGGCTGAGTACGCATTCAATTCTTCCAGGAATGAGTCCACTCACGAGACCCCTTTCTTTATCAACTACGGATTCCATCCGGCTCGCCTACCCATTACTAAAGAATCCTCTGGGGTACCAGCCGTGGACGAACATATTGCTCTCCTACAAGACTCTTGGTCCAGAATACAATCTGCATTACAAAAGGCATCCTTGACATCTAAAAATCAGGCTGATCGTCACCGTCGTCCGGCACCCGAATACAAACCCGGGGACAAGGTTTGGCTATCATCCAAGAACATTCGTCTCAAAACGCCTTCCCTCAAATTGGCTCCTAGGTTCCTGGGTCCCTTTTCCATTTTGGAGCAGGTTAATCCAGTTTCTTTTCGACTCCAACTTCCTCAAAGCATGAGAATTCCGAATGTCTTTTACACCTCACTTCTCAAACCTTTTATCTCCAGTAGCCTCTTTCCGGATCACACTTCTAAACCAGATCCTGTGATGGTACAGGGTAACGAAGAGTATGAAATACAGGCTCTACTGGATTCCCGTCTTTCAAGAGGTAAAGTCCACTTCTTGGTCCACTGGAGAGGTTTTGGACCCGAAGAGAGGTCATGGGTACCCCTGAAAGATATTCATGCGCCAGGACTCCTCAAACGCTTTCGAAAGAAGTTTCCATCAAAACCATGGAGGGATCGTCCTGAGGCCGATCCTGAAGGGCGGGGTACTGTGAGGATTCAGGGACCGCGGCATCCGCGCCCTGGTCCTCCTTCTCCTGCGGTTACTCCCGCTACCATGGCGCGCGCCTCTCGCTGGCGTCACTCACCTTCGGCGGTCCTGGGGGTTCCCCGCCGTGCTCTGCGTCCTCGGATGCCCGCGGGGTCTGCAGTCCCGCATGCGGCCGCCGTGTTCCCCAGCCGCGCGCCTGAACAGCGCGCGCCGGGTGAGGTTAATTTATTCACTGCTCCTGCAGTGAAGACCCGCCCCCAGCACACTAAGAGGACCTCCTACCAAGACAAGAGTCCTCACCTGCCTGCCAATCAAGGGGACCTATCCAGGATAGCTCCACGCAGTCCTCCAGGCCTGCCCCCACCTCTGATTGGCCAGTCACACTTTATAATGCCAGTTCTTCCTCTTACTCATTGCTCGACATAGTTTTCACTTGGATTACTACTCTGGCGTTTTCTCTCTTATTCTCTCAGGTTACGACTTGGCTTGGCGGACGTCTCTCTCTGGCTCTAGACCCCTGCTTGGACAAACGACCTTCCGGAATTCTCCTATCCCAGACTTTGGCTAACGGCAACGACAACGGCATTTCTACACCGGTACCGGCAAGTATTGCTAGCTAAATACACCTGGCCTGGCAACGCCAAAATCACCACACTCCGGACACGCTCCCTTTGCTGCGGGTGCATGCTTCTATACGTTCCTCACCTCAGTGAAAGGAACGGGTCTGGTCTGCGGGCAGCACCGGCGTAACAGTCAGGAGGATTAATCCTGTGGCTTATCGTCTACGCCTTCCACCCTCGATGAAGATTCCGTCAGTCTTTCATATATCGTTGCTTAAACCAGCATTCCAGAGTCCTCGCTTTTCTAAGACCACGTCTCCTCCTCTTCCTCTTCTGATCCAAGGTCAACAGGAGTACGAGGTTCAGGCTATCCTGGATTCTAGGATTTCCAGAGGTGGAGTACAATACCTGGTCCACTGGAGGGGGTTTGGACCAGAGGAACGTTCCTGGATTCCCCACCGGGATCTCCACGCACCTCGACTCATCCAGGCTTTCCATCGTAAGAATCCCTCCAAGCCATCTCATGGACGCCCGGAGGTCGCCCCTGAAGGGGGGGGGGGGTACTGTAAGGGTCTGGGAGTCACGCCGCCCTCGGCGTGCTCCTCACTTACCGGCAGCTCCGACGGGTCCTCCCGCAACACGCAGGCAGCCTCTCTCTGGAACGCCGATCACTACTTCACGTGGGCGCGCGCGTGCACGCCAAAACTCCCCTTCTACTCTCGGTTCAGCGGCTACGCTCGGTCACGCGGCCGCTAGCACAGCTACACAGAGGCGCGGCCACACGGAGCCGCACCAACCCCTTAAAGGCACAGCACCTCAAACCATTGCTGCAATCCAATGCAGTCTGACTACTTGGCTTTATGGCTCCTCCCCTGGGACTCATGCTGGACCTATCCCTGCCGTAGCCTGGCCCTTCCACACACCCCTACCTTGCTGCGCTGTGATTGGACCCGCTCTCCTATATATACCTAACAGTGTCACTGACTCGTTGGCTGAGCATAGAACCAGTTGTTCTCATCACTCTCTGCCTCCCTAGTCCTGTCTTGTCCTGTTTTGTTTTTGCAGTCCTCCTCATGTACCGAACCGGCTTCCGCGACGTCTACCCGCACCTCTAGCATCCGGAACTCGGCATCTGGCAACACGACTCTCCGCACCTCTGGAATCCCGATCCTGGCAAACGGTAAACGATTACGTCCTTACCTCTAACCCCAGACTTTGCATACAGCACCCTCTACCATCCGTGCCTCTCCTGCCCCGATCCGGACTCCCAGACCACTCTACTCTCAAGACGTGCCTTTGTTGCTGTGGGTGGCGTTATATCCTATCCCACCTCAGCACCGCGGTCCCGTCTCGTTTGTGGTGAGCACGCCCTGACAGCTGGCTCTGGTTTGAGGTGCCCTCCACCCACCTTGTGCCCTAAGTACAGGACCTCTGCCATCCCTACCATACACTTAGTGGGTTTCAAGGTAAGCCCAGCCTCCCTGATCCTATCCAGCACCGCAGCTACATGTCCTAAGTGGGAGTCCCAGGAATTACTAAAGACAGCAATGTCATCTAAGTTAGCCCTGGCATAGCTCTGCATCCCTTCTAGTAACCTATTGACCAGGCATTGGAAGGTAGTCAGGGCATTCTTCATCCCAAATGGCATCACTAAAAACTCATAGAGGCCACTTGGAGTGATGAATACTGACTTCTCCCTAGCCTCCAGGGTCAGTGGGATTTGCCAATAGCCTTTGCTCAAATTCATAGTGGTCAGATACTTTGCCCCCGCGAGTTCATCCAGTAACTCATCCATGCAGGGCATGGGGTAGGCATCTGACACTGTCCCAGCGTTGAGCAAGCGGTAGTCCACACAAAACCGGGTGGTCTTGTCCTTCTTAGGAACTAGAACTACCGGGCTTGCCCAAGGACTCTGGAACGGAGTAATTACCCCTAGGGTCAGCATCTCCTCTATCTCCCTCTCCATACTGGTCTTGACCTCTGCTGACACTCTATAAGCGTGCTTATGCAGAGGCTGCAGATCCCCTGTGTGCACTGGGTGTTTTGTGAGATGTGTGGTCCCTGGCATGTCAGTGAAGTGGGCCCTAAACTTATCTAGCATGTCCCTGGCTTCTACCTGCTGCCAAGCACTCAACTGTGGCCCTATCTCTACCTGCTCCACAGTGTGTCCCTGCCTAGCCTCCCCTAGGAGATCAGGCAGAGCATTGTTTGCCGGATCCTCCAGCAGTGGGCTACAAATGGCCATTACTGCTCCCATACTCGGTGCTCTGTATTCTTTCAGCATATTGACGTGATAGGTCTTATGCCTCTCAGGCTCTACCTGTACAACGTAGTTGTACTCATTCACCTTTCGGATAACCGGGTATGGTCCCAACCAGGCAGCCATCAACTTGTTCTCCCGAGTGGGTTTGAGAACAAGCACCTGCTGTCCTGGGATGAATTCCCTGCTACGGGCATTCCAATCATACCATTGCTTTTGCTTGGTCTGAGCGGCCCTGAGATGGTCCTGGGCCACCCCCATGAGCATCTCTAACTGGTCTCTGAGATCTACTACATACTGGATCACTGAAGCATCAATAGCAGTAGCCTCCCCTTCCCATCCCTCACAGAATAGGTCCAGAGGTCCACGTACCCTGCGGCCATATAGTAGCTCGAAGGGGGAGAAGCCTGTAGATTCCTGCGGTACCTCTCAGTAGGCAAACAGCAAGTGCTGTAAATGAATCCCCAGTTTTTCCCCTCCGCCTCTATAAAGGTCCGAAGCATCTGCTTCAGGGTACCGTTAAACCTCTCACATAATCCGTTTGTCTGGGGATGGTAAGGGGTAGTGCGCCAGTGCTGTACACCGCATGCATCCCAGAGACAATGTAACAGTTCACTCGTGAACTGCGACCCCTGATCGGTTAGGACCTCACTAGGGAAACCTACCCTAGAAAAAATGTTCAGCAAAGCTGCTGCCACTGTCTTGGCATCTATGGTGCCAAGCGCTACCGCCGCAGGGTACCGGGTGGCAAAATCCACCACCGTGAGGATGTAGCGCTTCCCTGACCTGCTAGGAATCATAAGGGGTCCTACAAGATCAATCGCTACTTTCTGGAAGGGTTCCCCTATTATCGGTAGGGGTTTCAGGGGTGCCTTTACACAGTCGCCCGCCTTACCCACTCGCTGGCAGGCATCACAAGAGAGGCAGAAATTGCCCACATCTCGAGATGCCCCCGGCCAGTAGTAACGCTGTAATAACCGGGCTCGCGATCTGTTGACCCCCTGATGTCCCGCTAACGGAATAGAGTGAGCTACCCGTAACAGTTGCTGTCGGTACCCCTGGGGCACTACTAGCTGTCGCTTACCGGTCAATCCCTCCTCTACCCCTGGGTTCCCTTCTTCTCTATACAGGAGTCCCTTATACCATAGGCAGCGCTCAGTGCTCTCCCCTGCCTGAGACTCGGACGCCCGAAGTCTCACGCCGGCCAGGGTAGGGTCTGTCTTCACTGCCTCCCTAAACTGGGCTCCTAATTCAGGCCACCCCCCAGTCATGTCATTGTCCGGAGAATGGGGAAGGGTGAGGGGGAACAGTAAGTCAGTCTGATGTTGCAACTGATCCTGGCTTACATCCCCGGGCTCCTCTGCGCCCTCCGCTAACGTTGGTCCCAAAGGCTGGGGGACTGGCGCCGCCGCCATTGCCGCTGTCTGGCTCTTGGTACCCGCCGCAACTGCAGCGTGTTTGGGCACTCGGTCATAGGTGCAGGTCATCGGACCCAGATCGTTGCCAAGAAGATCTTCAGCATCCAAACCGGGTTAAACCCCCACCTCCCGCACACCCTGGCCCTCCCCCCAATCCAAAAAGATTTTGGCCACTTGCAGGAAACGTAGCTCTCCGTCGGCCACAGTCATCTGTATCTCAGGGCCTGGGAGTAATTCCTCTGGCCGGACCATATCAGGTCGGACCAGGGTAACTGCAGCTCCTGAATCCAGCAAGCCGACTGCTTGCCGGTCACCGACTGTGACTGGGGTGAGATGTCTGCTCCGGCCATCCGTCTGCTGCAGGTCCGCGCTGAGATGTCCTCCGCTCCACGCTGTAGGCACCGATGAAACCGGGACAGGCGTTGCAATGGGACGTCTCACTGGGCGTTCGCAGTCTGTGGTGGAAGACACCCACACGTGGGCTACCGGCTTCGCAGCTTGGTGCGTTGCCCCTGATGGGGTCCGCTGGAACGCAGGGGTTCCAGGCAATCTGGTCTGATATGACCAGGGCGGTTGCAGTTGTAGCACCGGCGCTCGTGCCGGAGCTCCCCCACCTTTGGTGGACTGCTGCCCGCAGGCGGCCTCTGAGTCCATTGGGGGGTATTGGCATACTTTCTGGCCGGTGCCGCCGCCACCGCCGCCTTGGCTACTGCTTTGGCGGTCATCAGGGCTCGGCTGGCCACATAGTCATCTGCAAGCCTCGCCGCCTCCTGGTAAGTCTTGGGCTTCTTGTCGTACACCCAAGCCCTCACCGCCGGCGGGCACTGCTGCATGAGCTGCTCCTGAAAGATGAGGTCCAGCAGGCGTTTGTAAGTCCGTGCCTCATAGCCCTCCACCCAGTGTATCCCGTACAAAGCCATGCAGGTCACGTAGGTAACATAGGACTCCTGGGGCTGCCTCTCTTCCTGCCGGAATTTACCTCGGTAGGCTTCATGGGTAAAACCATACTGAAACAATAACAGTTCTTTCAGGTGTTCATAGTCATCAGCCTTCTCATCTGGAAGCGCCATCATCATCTGCTTAGCCATGCCGGACAGTAAGGGGTCCAAACGTGCAACCCTATGCTGGGGAAGCAGTTTGTACCGCCGACACTGTGTCTCAAAGTTCTTTAGAAAACTGTCGATCTGATCAGTACCTTCCACGAACTTGGTGAGAATGTGCTGATCCAGTTTGAGTTCATCTTTGTTGGGCTGGACAGGGGGGCAATAAGCGGGTCTGTTCACTGCCATAGTGATAAACTGCAGCCGCTCCTCTGGTGTCCCTCTGTCTCCCCATGCAGTAATCAGTGCCAACATTTCAGGGGTGAATGGACTGGTAGCCGTAGCAACTAGTACCCCTCCTGTTGCACTGCTCCCGGGAGGTGCACTCGTTCCCTCCCCGAGATTCCGCCGCCCCGGCACTGGGTTCCTTCTCTGATCTCCGGGTGGTTGTATAAGGGAAAGCTGAGCCATATCCTGAGGCTCTGCAAGCCGGGCTTCATAGTCACCGATTGCGTCAACCATGTCTGCGACCTCCTGGTTCTCATAGGGCAGTCCATATTCACGGCACTTGTCCTTCAGCTGAGCTCAGGTCCTCATGTTGGATGAGCTTTCAGCCTCACTCATGGTTCACGGTCGCAGCAGTGAGGTGGTGTTACAACTTGTGTTAACTGTTGCACTACTGTGTGTTCAATATCCTTAGTCCCAGGAACTCACAATTCCCTTCGAGTTCCCACTATATTACAGGGTCCCATAGAACACTGTAATATAGGTTCAGTTCAATCCCACCGCTTGCCACCAGTTAATTATAGAGCTTGTCACGGTAGCTTATGACAAGATATAATGAACACCAAATATCTAGGTTGAACTGAACGAGGCTTAGATATAATAAAATATATTTATTCCTTAAAAAAGGTGAACACAGCAATATAGTACAATTAACAGACAAGAAGGTAACACTTACTTAGGGTTGGGGGATGGAGAAGTATCAGCTAGCAATTCTCCAGCAATCCGGTGACATCCCAGGTGGAATCAGAAGAACAACTAAAAACTGTAGGGTTGACACAGTTTATATACCTGTGTAACCCTATTCTTAACATTGAATACAGACTATTGGTGAACAATTATCTGTATCCAATCCCTAACGTGGAGACACAGATTAACCCATGCCCCCCAGCTAATTAGCCCATGTGTACTGGGACTCTATGGGTAGCCCCATAATTAAATCAGGGGCGACAACCAGTCTATCAAATGAAGTATCTGCATTGTTTATAGGTGTAGACATAACACTTACAAACCACTCCAGTTTGATGATTCTCCACCCTCAGGTAACAATTAGAGTGGCAGAGTCTGTTGATTAGTACTTGATCTGTTGATTAGTACTTAGTGTAAACAATCAGGCAGTTAACTTTTGATCACAGTGCTTAGGCTCAATCAGCCGGCTGCCCTTTATGACCTATATAGCATAGCAGACGGAGTCTGCATTTTTCAGAGCAGATCCAAAATACCATACATATACTCTTTAATATCTACACATATTAATAAGTTCCATTCTGGTGGGCTCAGTGGGTCGAAATTTGCCAGTTTTTAATGCCTACAGTGACTCCACATATTGGCCAAAAATCAACTCTCTGCGACCTCCAGAACTGGAGATACAGAAATGCACTTTAAAACATTAAAATACAGGATTATAATGAAACATGGAAAAATGGGGGAACATACATTTTCCTGATATGACAAGGTATAAGCCACATTCCTGGACCGCAGTCAAGTTAACCCCTTGCCTCCCTGGTGAGGTCAGGGGGTGGCCATATGGGGTGCAATCCCCTTTAATACCGGGCCAACCCCCCTCTCCCTCTACAACGGTTACTTCAGATAAGGCATCAGAGTCCGGGGAAGGTATGCTGGTCCTTGCAGAGATTAGAACAACCGTGTGGGGCGGACTACGTGCTGCAATGAACTCCAAGGGCATCATATTTGTCATAGGAGTGGGAGTAGGAATAATCTCTGGGGCTTTAATATCTGGAACTTGAGAATCAGACAGTGCAGGGGGGGCGGAGGGAGGGGAGCTAGCATCTGGAGCTGGTACCTGGGAATCAGTGACGGGTAGTGGGGGAGTAATGATGGGATTTAGAGAGACAATAAGCGGTAAATTGGAACCGGGGAAACTCTTAATATCAGAAACCTTAGAAGAAAAAAGAGTCTTATCCAAAACTGCAAGGGCCCTAACAGGGGTACTAGTTAAGACAAAATCAGAAATAGGTATGTTTACTTGTGCGAAAATTCTGATAACGGAACTGCTAGTCAGTGATGTGGGTGTCTGGGTTTCACTAGTGAGAAAATCAGATACAGGGGTATGGATGGACGTTTACAGGGGTACACACTTGGAGTCGTTTATAATGTAAAATTATAATAAGGCTTTATTGTGCCTTTTCCTTTTCATCAGGAAATTCATCCAAACAAAGGGGGGGGAACAAAGCTTCTAATCACTTGGGAGTATTTCTAGTGAAACACTATGCAATAATTCACATCTCCCTTAATCAAGTAGTTCTCGCAGCCCCAAAACATATAGCATAAATAAGCAGATACAGTATAAGCAGTCTCTTAATAATGAAAGTCTTATCTGTTTATCAGCTGTAGAGTAAGCTTCTCTGCTCTCCTGGAACCGCACTGAGCGTGCACAGAAAATCAGCATCCAGGTTTAGAAGTCTTATTTGGGCCTTGTGTCTTGAAAGCAGCTCTGCTAACTTTGGCAGAGCTCAAAACAAGTGTGTCTCCAAGTTCAGCTTAGGTGTCAGCTAAAGAGTTCTCACTTCCTGTTTGAACAGACAGGCTTTTGTAAGCCATCTCAATCAGGCAGGTGGTGTTTAGTAATTAACTACCAGAAGTTAACCACCACACTGCTAGATTAAAGGCACATTACTGAACAGGGATAAGTCCCCTGTTACAAGGGGTAAGTGACTTAGAAGCAATCACTTGAACATTGACTGGCAACTAACACATTTTTTGTAAACATTTTTGTGATAGACGTATTATGGTGTAATTAGTTGGTAATACAGATTAAATAAGACAATTGTCATTATATTGGACATTATATTCTTATCATTATAACCTTTGAACCTATGCCTTATCATGCAAATATTATGCTAATATGTAAGCTTAAATTGTTCTTTGATGTATCTTGTGGATAATACTTCATATTTTATAATGGTTGTATTTCCCTGGTTCCTATGATTTAGGTACACAATCTGTGTTATGCAGTATGTATGTGTAATATGTCTTTAAATTTACTTTTCTTACACATTTTTTTAATCATGTCTAGAGGTTTTATTTTTAACTTTTTTTTTGTATATAACTTAGTTGCAACACAGCTAGTTTTTTAATCCACCTTGTTCATGTTTTTCCTTGATATAATAGTACCCTTTATTAAGCATTATGTAGTTTAATATAGCTTTATTTCGTTTAAATATGCTTGTCCAGTTAGCAGCAATGTATTTTGTTCTGCTGGAATGGTCAATAAAGCTTTGTTATTGTGTTCCTATGTTTGCCCACATCCAAAATGGCCACACTGCCTTTGGTACTTCCTTTTGCCCTTAGATCGGCACTGAGTCGCTCTGTTATGACGTCATCAGGTTCTGATTTTTGGCGCGAAATGGCCCACAGGTAAGAGGGTATATAATGGATGTTATCACATTGTGTTTTATCCTTGAAAAAGAACGCTGCGACGTTCGAAATGCATTGGATGGGTCTTTTGCCACATTAAAGTGCCCTTTTAATAATTTTTTTGTCCTGGTTTCTTCCTGCTCCATTTGTGCTGGTGCGCTTTTTGGTCTCCCTTTACCCTTTAACACAGGAATTTTAATTTCAGCCCTGAGTAACCCAACGATTGCTGGAGCACATTTAGATGCAGTGCTAAGGGACTGAGGTTTAGCAAGGGAAGGATAACAAAATAGCTCAGATTTAAACACCTGAATTTGTAATGTAGACAGGGTGGTCTCTGACTGTACTAAGGGGGAAACGACAGATACACTTATCACTGGAGGGGTTGCTTGGGCAGGGGCATCAGGGGAACCAAAAGCAAGGACGGCTTCTATGGGAAAAGATTCTGAATCTGAAGGAAGAATTTGACCTCTCTCAGTAGCGGGACTGACAAGGCAAATTTCAGAGAGGGGGGAAACTGTACAGGCTTCTAGCTAGCACATAAGAAAAAGCATCACTTTTGAGTGGGAGCAATGTGTCCGCAAAAATTCCTGGGAACTCAACAACTTGAGCATCAGGAGTGGCATAAAGACCACTGTTCGCTTTTAACCCTAGGGTTTGAGAAGAGGAGAACACAGACAGTACAAGGGGGGCAATCACAACTGTGCAGGTCTCTGAAGTGGGTACTTGGGAAGGAGTGTCTGGGACACCAGAAACAACTACAGATTCCATTACAAGGGGACTATGCGCTGAAGCAGGGATCTCAGCTCTTAGAGTGACAGACTGGGTCAGTGAAATACCTGGGAGTGGGGATTCTGCGAACAGGCTCAGGGAAAAACCTGGTTCCTGAATACATTTAACTGAAATCAGTATTTTTGCAGAAGTTTCAGGGAACACGACAGCGGAAACTTGAGCTGAAGCAAGGGGATTAAAGCAAAGAATATCCAAGGACTCCGCAACCTTAGGGGAGACATTCAGTGCAACCTCTGCTGTCAGACTTGGGGGTTCATTCTCAGATGCTAGAAAGGACGTATTAGCCTGGGGGCAGCAAGGATTTACAGGGGTTAATGCAGATAGTAGTCAAAAAGAGGGAGATTTGCCTCTGAAATTGGGAACACAAGGAGTTCCTTCTCTGGAGCAAAGGACGTGACCTTGGCTGGCGAACAACAGGGAATTACCAAAGGAGAACCATAGGACTGATTGGCAGGGGTTAACGTAGACATATCTTTGGGGTCTAAGTAACAGGAGGAGCAATCAGGGCTAGAGACCGTGGCAGCTTCTACCTTATGGGGCTGTGATAGTGGGACAGTTTGGTAATTTCCTGGAGAGAGCCAATTAGTCTCTCGAACAGTATCTACGCTGCTTTATATCGGACTCCCAAGATGACTGGGCTGAACTCTTACCCTGGGCAGAATTCTCCCACAACTACGAACAGAGTGGTTCAACCCTGGAGTCTCCTTTCTTCGTAAATTACGGATTCAACCGATCTACTGTTCCTCTTGTTCTACCTTCCTCAGGGGTCTCAGCGGCAGATGACAGAGTCAGAGTATTACAAGACCTGTGGCAAAGAATTCAGGTCAACATCAGGCAAGCAGTCAATAGGCAGAAGAATCAGGTAGATCGCCACCACAGAACTGCTCTGGACCTCAAACCTGGCGACAATGTCTGGTTGTCATCCAGGAATATCAGGCTGAAAATCCCTTCTATGAAATTCGCACCCAGATTTCTTGGACCCATCTCTGTCTCCGAGAGGATTAATCCGGTTGCGTATCGATTCGCTTTTCCTCCTTCCATGAGGATCCCCTCCGTGTTTCATTTTTCTCTTCTCAAACCTGTGGTCCAGAATGCTTATTCAGTTCCGGTTCCGTCCACTTCTCATATGGTTCAAGGCCAACCTGAGTATGAGATTCAATCTATTCTGGATTCGAAGATCTCCAGAGGATCTTTGCATTATCTGGGGCATTGGAGAGGTTTCGGTCCGGGGGAAAGATCCTGGATTCCGAGTCATCGGGTCCAAGCAGCCAGACTGGTACACATTTTTCATTCCAAATTCCCTGATAAGCCATCGTGGAGTCGCCCGGAGGTCGCTCCTAAAGGGAGGGGGGGGCTACTTTGAGGATTTGCCACCCTGGCGGACGCAGACCATCTCCTCACCTCAATAACACTTCCGCGACGGACACCCAGGACGGGCTATCTTGTGGCCCAGTAACGCACGTGCGGATCTTGCGCGGTCTAACTCCGCCCACAGGTTCTGACTCCACCCCTGCTCTGGCGCACGACAGGTGCGCTCGGCCAGCCTTCCCGTTGATGTGCGTTCCAAGCTCCGCTCCCGCTCTGATTATGGACTAGACCGGCATGGAAGTGCCGCGGGTTCTAGATTCCACCCACTGACTTCCGTGACGCACGTGGGTTGGCGCGCGATCGGCCCCACCTCCATTCCTGATCAGTCTACATCATAGGGCACACCTGTATGCACCAGCAGCCTATTGAACTCTACTTCCCGGTTCCGCACTAGCTTGCTATTGCAGGGTCTTCCTATATATACCTTCCTGCTGCCTACTCTCATTGCTGAGCGCCGTGCCTTGCTGCCTTCATGTTCCGTGACCTTGCCTTGCCTTGTCGTGACTGTTAACCTCTTGTTGCCTGACCCTGCTTCTCTTCTTGGGCTCCGCACCTCTCCTCTCCTGATCCGGCTACGAACAACCATTCTCCTGTCTCCAGTCCTGACCTTGGCTAAGAACCCCAACGATCTGATTCTCTCCTATCCTGAACCTGGCTACGTACCTCGACGATCTGCTACTCTCCAATCCTGAACTTGACTTCGCACCCTGACGATCCGCAACTCTCCACTCCTGACCTGGCAAGTACTTACAACTATTCTCACATCTATAATCCTGACCTGGCTTGCATGACCAATCTACATCCTAGGCACGCCCGCGTGGCTGTGGGTTGGTGTTAATCAATTCCTTAGACAAAGAAAAGGTAGCGCTAATCTAAAGGAAGACCCGCAGCCTTTGATATAACTCTGACCCCCCGGGTCAGATATAGAACAGGAAAAAAACGTTATATCTATGGCGCTGGGTCACAGGCATAAAGAAATTAGTAAAAAAGTGTTATACAACCAGTGAATGGATGTGCTCCGCTGGAACTCTTCCAATGAAGGCAGTGAATCATGTAAGAAAAACAAAAACAAACATAGTGTAATACAGTAACTATACAAAACACTTAACACTAAACAGACATCTGCTGAGACAAGGACTGTAATAAAAAGTATCACATTTAATAAAACAACATTAAAAAGATGGGTCACGTCTGCATCGAAGCCACAGAAGAAATGCCCGCTTACCAGACACTCATTGAATGCTTGCAGTGGATATATTGGAGAGTATCCCCTCTCTTACAGGCCACACCACGTGCTCTGGCGTCCGACCGGAGCTCCAGGGGAAACCCCCTCCTGCTTGTGCTGCCGTGGGTCTCTGCACCTCAGGTATGCCGGCTGGTATGTGCTGGAGAATCTGCAGTCACGTGTGCTGCTTGGTGGCAGGATACGTGCCGGTATCTGCAGCCCAGCAATAGGATGTGCAGCCAGATCTATGGGGCAGCCGCCAAAACCAGAGACCGCAACTGCGGAGTAGCTGTGGAGGAGGTCCAGGCAGTGTAGTGGATCCTGCAGTGGCAGCTGTGCAAACGTAGACCACCCTACGCGTTTCGGAAGACTGCGCTTCCTTCCTCAGGGGTAAAAAAGTAGTCCCTTTGCCCTGCAATGTCCTCATATATATAGTCCCGGTTTAAAGGTATATACACTACCAATACAAGTGTGGACATGCGCAATGGTTCTACTAATGTATCCTGTGTCTCAGCAACAACAATACAGGACTACACAATACACAAACATACAAAAATTACAAAAAAACTACATAATAATTAAACAATCATATGATATTACCTAAATGGAACAAAGGAAGAAGAAAAACAAAATTACACACAACATAAAAATTATTGTGAGGGTATAGTGATTCCCTTATAGGGATATGCAACCCCTAAAATCATAGAATGTGTATATGCATAAACTATCTCACAACAGTATAAATGACATCTCATCACTGATGTTCTGATGAGTGAATCAATGTGCTGAGGACAGTGTGCAAACGGAGCTGGCCTGACATTGCACAAGCGAATACATAAAGAAGCAAACAGGACTAGCTAACCCTCAAGCTGCTCCAAGCAGGACGCAAATACCCAATCTGACAAATGTTGTCAAGGATGGCTGTCAGAAAAATAATATATAAAAAAAAAAAGGTGCAAAGGTATTCTAATACCCTTAATGTCATTTATCTGTTGGAATGTCCCTGCGGTCTGCAGTATGTGGGAATGACCACAAGGCCAATCAAACGCCGCTTGTACGAGCATGTGTACAATATTACCAAAGGCTTGACCACACATAATGTATCGAATCACTTCCTCCAGGTGCATAATAAGGACCCCACGGGACTGAAATGTGTGGCCATAGAGGCACTCACACCCAACTGGAGAGGTGGCAACATCAGTAGTCTCCTAGGGAGGAAAGAGTCCTTTTGGATATACGAGCTGAAGACCCTGACTCCACTGGGTCTCAACATCGAGTTCGACCTCAGGGATTTTCTAGTTAACAAATAAAATTAAATATTATAACATAAAATTAAAGGATTTAATGTGGTACCTATGGTTTACACACTAATCCCCTTTTTCTGATTCATACTTAGATACTGTATTCATTAATATTATTCACCTTACACACTATAATATAGTTCCCTATTACAGGGTCTTTTGCACTAATTAAGGCATAGTACATGATTACTATAATAATACTATATACCCTTTGCACCTTTTTTTTTTTTTTTGTCAGATTGGGTATTTGCGTCCTGCTTGGAGCAGCTTGAGGGTTTGCTAGTCCTGTTTGCTTCTTTATGTATTCGCTTGTGCAATGTCAGGCCAGCTCCGTTTGCACACTGTCCTCAGCACATTGATTCACTCATCAGAACATCAGTGATGAGATATCATTTATACTGTTGTGAGATAGTTTATGCATATACACATTCTATGATTTTAGGGGTTGCATATCCCTATAAGGGAATCACTATAACCTCACAATAATTTTTATGTTGTGTGTAATTTTGTTTTTCTTCTTCCTTTGTTCCATTTAGGTAATATCATATGATTGTTTAATTATTATGTAGTTTTTTTGTAATTTTTGTATGTTTGTGTATTGTGTAGTCCTGTATTGTTGTTGCTGAGACACAGGATACATTAGTAGAACCATTGCGCATGTCCACACTTGTATTGGTAGTGTATATACCTTTAAACCGGGACTATATATATGAGGACATTGCAGGGCAAAGGGACTACTTTTTTACCCCTGAGGAAGGAAGCGCAGTCTTCCGAAACGCGTAGGGTGGTCTACGTTTGCACAGCTGCCACTGCAGGATCCACTACACTGCCTGGACCTCCTCCACAGCTACTCCGCAGTTGCGGTCTCTGGTTTTGGCGGCTGCCCCATAGATCTGGCTGCACATCCTATTGCTGGGCTGCAGATACCGGCACGTATCCTGCCACCAAGCAGCACACGTGACTGCAGATTCTCCAGCACATACCAGCCGGCATACCTGAGGTGCAGAGACCCACGGCAGCACAAGCAGGAGGGGGTTTCCCCTGGAGCTCCGGTCGGACGCCAGAGCACGTGGTGTGGCCTGTAAGAGAGGGGATACTCTCCAATATATCCACTGCAAGCATTCAATGAGTGTCTGGTAAGCGGGCATTTCTTCTGTGGCTTCGATGCAGACGTGACCCATCTTTTTAATGTTGTTTTATTAAATGTGATACTTTTTATTACAGTCCTTGTCTCAGCAGATGTCTGTTTAGTGTTAAGTGTTTTGTATAGTTACTGTATTACACTATGTTTGTTTTTGTTTTTCTTACATGATTCACTGCCTTCATTGGAAGAGTTCCAGCGGAGCACATCCATTCACTGGTTGTATAACACTTTTTTACTAATTTCTTTAAGCCTGTGACCCAGCGCCATAGATATAACGTTTTTTTCCTGTTAATCAATTCCTTACCTCACCTCTCCGTTTGGCCATTAGTCTGTGGGTTGTATCCAGATGAGAAATGAAGAGCGATACCTAGCTGGAGACAAAACGAGCACCAGAACCGTGAAATAAATTGAGAGCCTCTATCTGAAACAATTACCAAGGGAACTCCATATAAATGAAAAATCTCCCTGATGAAGATGTCAGCTAATTTGGGAGAATTGGGGAGACCCTTGAGGGGTATGAAGTGGGCCTGTTTCGAGAATCGGTCCACTACTACAAGAATCGTGTTCATACCCTTGGATACAGGTAAATCCACATTGAAATTCATGGACAAATGTGTCCATGGCCGGTCAGGAACAGGTAGAGGTTGAAGAAGACCTGAAGGAAGTATTCTGGGCTTTTTAGTCATGGCACACATAGGGCACGCAGCAACAATTTTTTTTACGTCCTTTTGCATTCCCGGCCACCAAAAAGAGCGAGAGATAAGATCTAGAGTCCTCTTGGTGCCGGGGTGTCTTGCTGATTTGGACGAATGACTCCACTCAAGGACCTTCTTACATTGCAGGTGCAAGTGAAGAGACGGTCCTGTGGAGGCGAGATGCCAGGGGGAATGTGACTTTATTGACAGACAATGTCTTTGAGCGCTCCAAATGACATGGCCAAAAGAATACATTTGGGTGATAGAATGGGTTTTTGCTGATCCTTAGACTTGTCGTCCAGGGAAAATTGACGAGATATGGTGTCAGCTTTGACATTCTTGGATCCAGAAAGGTAGGAAATTATGAAATTAAATCTATTTGCTTGACGTGCTCCCAGGCTACGTTCACCTTCAATCTAAAGCAAGTTCTTATGATCTGTGAGGATAGTTATCAGATCTTCGGTACCCTCCAGCAGATGTCTCCATTCTTGGAGGGCCAATTTCATGATAAGAGTTCCCGGTTCCCGACATCGTAGTTGCATTGGGCCGGAGATTTCTTTTCTTCGAAAAGAACGCACATGTATGAAACCTGGATAGGGAATTCTTCCTTTGGGACAGAACAGTGCCTACACCTACATCAGAGGCGTCAACCTCAAGAGTAAAAGGAATTTTAGGGTCAGGATGAATAAGAACAGGGGCGGACACAAAGGCCTTCTTGAGACGAGCGAAAGACTGAAGCGCAGCAGTGGGCCAGGAAGCAGGGTCCGCTCCATTCTTGGTTAATTCCGTAAGTGACGCCATAAAGGAAGAGAAATTTTGGATGAACCTGCGATAATAATGAGAATCCGAGAAATGGCTGTACTGCTTTAAGAGTAATTGGTGAGGCTGGTATCTGAAATGATGTACCCTAGGAAAATGGTAGATGTTTGATGAAAATGACATTTCTCCAGTTTGGCAAAGGTAGTTAAGGGAATGAACCCCTAATATGGTGCTTCAAATTGGTGTCGGTTTGAGGACTGTTATGATCCTCAGTGTAACAGTGGTAGGGCAGATTTGCCAAATTAGCAGTTATGAATGGGAGCAGTGAGATAGGTACCCCTATATGTTAGAATGGTAACATAACACTTCATTCAGGCACAATAAGGCACAATTAGGATAGCCGTTTGATAGGGAAAGTGACCTCTAACCTGACCGGAGTGCTTCTCCCATCCGGTGGTTCCTTCTGTGGCGGGTCACGTGTTCCCGGCGGGTCCTCGAGCAGGGAGTGCAGAGACTCGTGTAGCTGGCTCGTTGGTGCCTGCAGGCTGTCTGTTCCAGGGAAGGGGACCTCACCGCTGCTCTCCTTGAGGCGTGCATCCGTCCCAGAGCAGGTAAGTAAGAAGGAGGGGAGGGACAGGGACTTGGAGCACAGCAGATAAAAAGACAGGCTGGCGGCAGTGGCAGCGTGCAAAAACTTTATTACGGCAACATAGCCATCATAAAAACAGGACAGGTTCTCTGACGCGTTTCGTCTAAGAGACTTTTGGCAAACAGTTTGTTCTTGCGTAAGCGAAGGAGCACTTGTTTCACGTGAGAGATATGTTATTGTCTGGATTTAGAAAAGATTAATGTGTCATCGAGATAGACGATTACAAAGGAGTTGAGAAGGTCCCTTAAAACTTCATTTACGAAATCCTGAAACACGGCTGGGGCATTACACAGACCGAAAGGCATGACTAAGTACTCATAAAGTCCATCTCTGGTGTTGAAAGCAGTCTTCCATTCATCACTGTGACAGGGTGAATAAACGTCACCAGCCCTATGCCTGGCAGACCTATATGTAGGTCTGCAGTGCAGCAGTGACAAGGTTAACTTTCAGCTGAGAGGTCTGGTTAATTAGTCTGATCCCAGCTGATCCCAGCTGCCTCATCAAGGAAATTTAAAAACCCCAGGCTGTACACAGATGGAGCCTGTCTGAACCAGAGAGAGTACTGAAATGCTGAAGTAGGATTACTGCTATAAGGTCTGTCTTTAAAATACATTTTTGATGAACTGTTTGTGTATTGTGTATTGTTACGCTGGAATATAAGCAGCCTTGTTTTTGTTACGCTGGAATCTAAGCAGCCCTTGTTAGGAAAGGGCAAGCCCTGCACAGGACTTAATTTCTGTTTTGTATGCTGAAAAGAAGCTGTTTTGTTTTTGCATGCTGTATTTTTTAAGGCTCAATAAATAAGCCTTTGCAAGAAACCCACGTGTGGTTGCATCTATCCTGCAACATATGGTGACAGAAGTGGGATGATGTTAAGAGGCCCCTGCAGTTGAAGGGCCACACACGCAAAAAAAAAGTGTTTCTGTGCGAGCAGACCAGACAGCAGGGACTGTTAATGCAGGAGCAGGCCAAACTACTATTGCAGCAGCATAACCAGCTCCTAAACTATTGCAGCAGCAAAACCAGCTCCTAAACCAGCAGCAGGCAGCACAGGATGAGTGGATGGCCAGGCTGCTGACCCAATTCCAGGGGTCTGCCAGTCCAGAACTTGCAAACAAACCCCATTCCTCCTCCTGAGGAAAATTACTCCGAACGAGGATCCAGAGGCTTTTCTACTGACGTTTGAAAGGGTTGCCGAAGCCCAGGGCTGGTCTGCAGATAGCTGGGCAATCGCTTTGGCCCCACTCCTCATAGGAGAAGCCCAGGCCGCATATCAGGGCCTCCCAGCAGACCAGGCAATGGATTACAAACAAGTAAAAGCCGCCATACTGGATCGCTTAGGTCTGACCCCAGAGACCTACCGGCAGCAGTTCCGGAACCTGTAGTACACCTCTGAGATGAGACCCCGCATCCTAGCTCAGCGGTTATTGGACTTGTTTACTCGCTGGATACAACCTGAGCAACACACTAAGGAAACTGTTCTTGAGCAAGTTGTGCTGGAACAATTCCTACAAGTAATAACCCCTTCCGCACGCTCTTGGGTAAAATGCCATGCTGCTGATTGTCACGGTAGCTTGTGCAGGGTTATAATATAACACCAAAAATCACTGGGTTGAATCGAATGGGACTAAGATATGATAAATAAAGTTTATTCCTTGAAAAAGGTGAACACACAGAATATATAAATAACACACAGAATATGAACACTTACGTGGGAAGGGGCAATGAAGTAATCTGGATCTGGATTAGCAATTCATCAGGCAATCATGTATCATTCAGATGTTGTAACGAAGACACTGGGCATAGAGCTGACAATCAGTTATAAAGGATTTTGGCTCTATCCCTAGCATTGGGTCTCAGACATTGGTTCACAATTATCTGCACCCAATTACCTTGTGCCAGCTAACGTGGGAAGCACTTTGGTACCTGGCCCGAGGTAACTTGTACATGCGCACAATTCCTTACTTTGGGTCTCATTTTCCTAACCCCACACTAAAGAATTGGCGCCTCTGAGTAAGCCAGAAGAGGATCTGGACAGGAAAACCTTTGTCTGCAAGTGCGATTTATAACACCTACAGAACCAAGTCCTGCTCTTCCCCGCCCTAGCATATACAATCAGGTGGGGGAGCCTTTGATCAGGGGCCCTGGTGTAGACATATGGGCATCCCCTTGGATATTAACATACTGCAGGGCCAGTATCGTTCGCTGGCTTTTTATTAGGCACCAAATACAGTATATTTTCACCATCATATATATATTAAAGTAATCCGTTCGGCTGGGCCAAGCGGGCTACAAATTGCCAGATCCTCATTCCGGAGAGGATTCCACACGGTGGCCAATTTTCAGCTTGCTGGGACCCACCGAACCGGAGTTACAATAAATGACTTTAAATGCACATTTACAGAAGTTGTACAGTATTTCTCTGCCATTGAAGTCAATGGCAGAAACCCAAATTAAACAATTAACCATACTCTGTTCTGTTGCTCAGAGAGGGTAGGGAATTGCCATGCAGTCATGCCGGAACAATGAATACATGGTGGCCAAATCCCAGCCCTCGGGTCCGTACAGAACCGGAGTTATGGGTTCCAGGTTTTTACAGTTTTTAACTTAGCCGTTTTTACCTCGTGTCTTTTACCTCCATTAGAATCAATAGGGCCGGCGCCACCATAGAATTCAATGGGACCTCCGCTACTATTGGAGTCAATGGACAACCCACACTTTTTACAGTTAACCCTACTCCGTGCGGTTGAGGGGAGAGGGCTGGAAATTGCCATGCAGTCTTGCCGGAGCAGTGACTACATGCTGGCCAAATGCCAGCCTTCTAGTCCCTTCAGAACCGGAGATCTGGGTTTACACTTTTCACACTTTCATACTTAGTGTTTTAAAGCCACGTAGCTTTTCTCCGCCATTGTGGTCAATGGTGAGACCCTCATGGCCGGCGCGACCCTTTCTCGTCGCCATTGACTGTTGGACCCTGTTGGGGTCGAGTAAGGGGTTCCCCTTAAGCTATGGGCAGAAAGAATTGACCCGCTATCCGCCCTAGGACCGGAAATACAATTTTAATGAGTTTTAACTTGGCCGTGACCAAGTTCCAACGCCAATTACGTGATCAAAGCTCTTTCAAAGACATTGTATCTGCTTTTGTGGTTTTGCTGTCTGTCTGTCCAGCTCATTCACTTTCAATGGGGAAGCTCTGCTCCTCCTCTCGGGTGCCACCTGCAGGTCTTCTCAGGTATCGGGCCCAAATCTGTGGAATCTCCATAGGATTACATGGGGCTCTAATGGCGACCTATGGAGATACTGCAAAATGGAGACTGAAAAGGAGGGAAAGGGAACAAAGGGCCATAAACATGTAAATGCACTTAACCCGTTGGTGCATACACTGGAAAGGGACAAACACCGATAAATGGAACCATATATACATCCAGCAAAGAGAACACATTTTACTCTGAGGCAGGGGAATATAAATACATGTAATCCCTGACTGTGGGAACATGATACCCAAAGGGACATACATTTTGGGTTGTGAAGCAGGGGAACATATGTATTATAGGTACATTTTTGATTAACCCCTCACTTCCCAGACGGTTACAGGGGGTGACTAATGGGGGTGATCTTTTTATTACTGGCTTGGCACCCTGTTACCGTCACACCTCCCCTGCTCAATGGGTACCTTGTGACCCAGCTGCCAACCCTGGCACTGGGACACTACTGGCATCCTTGATGTACATAAGTCCTGATGGGTTCTCCAGGCAAAATTGTCCTCTGGCATTGTCCAGTACACTGTCCTGGCCACATTGGATTGTGAAGTCCAAGTCTTGGAGTGCAGGGCTTCAACGTGGCCGCCGGGCATTCTCCTTTGCCACCCTCTGCCCCCCACCCAGTGCCTGGTGAACCAAGACCACAGTGAAGGGGCACCTGTGCAGACCAGGCTGTATTTTGCCCAGAGACTGGAATGTCTCTGTACCAGTGGGAGACAAGCTAACAAGCACAGACCATCGCTTCTCCATCAAATCAGTCTACAAAATGGCTATGTCACTATCCTGTAGGGACCCTACCTGCCCTGGCCCTGTGCCCACCGTAGCTGCTCCGGCATACCTATGCCTCGCCTCCCTGGCTCTAGGGCAGTCCCTATCCCGAGTGGCATCACTCTGTATTCCAGAAATCAACTGGAATGCTGACTACTACCCTCTCCCTTGCCCTCTGGGACAAGGCATCCCCCAGTAACCTGTACTGGGGTTCCTGGTACCCAGATGCTTGGCTCCTGCCCTCTCAAGACTGAAGGCCAGGAGATAAGCACCTGCTTCCACCTCTGTTGCTAGGGCCAGCATCTCTCCTCTCTCCTCCACTATGCTGCCCTTACTCTCTGTAGCTAACCTTGGCGGATCTGGGAACGGAACCCTCTGCTGTAACCCCCTAGCCCTGGCTACTGCTCCTGGCTGCCTACCTACCCACAGCCCTACCTCTGGGAACACTGGGGAATCTGTCATGGGGGTCTCCTCTGGCAAATCAGAACAAGGGACCTCCTGATTTCCTAGCCCATCCCTTGCTTCTATCAGCTGCCTGACACCCCACTGACCTCCTATCTCCCCCTGATCCACAGTGCCTTCCTGCCTAGCCTCCCCTAGGCTCAGCACCTCAGCTACTGCTGATGACTCCTGCTGCCTATCTCCCTTCAGCCCACCTTCACTCCGCTCACCCTAGGCAATCCTAACCTAGTTACACGGACTTATGGATGGAAAGAACCTCCTGTGGCACTGAGGTAAGGATATGGATGTGGTCGTGGATAAAGTTCCTTTCTTAGACCCCAAGAAAAAAGACAAAACATACAAAAAAACACTGCAATAGTGCATTACCCAGGGACAAAATAGATAAATATAATGGAGCAAATTTAATAAAACAATTAACACATACTGTAAAACAATTCAACAAAACATAATATAATAATATGACAAACATATATCAATGGATGCCGATGTAAAATTTCTGTGCATCTGCACTGTGAGGAATGAACTTGCTCCGCCTTGATAAAATTGAAATCCTACTCACCAAAGGTGACTAGGACATGCACATTTGTTTTAAGGTCTTTCTCACCAGGTTAACCGCTCGCCGTGGGGTGAAATAAGCCAGAAGCTGAGGGAAAATCGCCTTCAATACTCGGAGTCAGCTGCTGCCAGAGTCTGGTCGATCGGCTCCTCCGCTGACGTCACCTCCTGTATCTCACTGCTACGGTGTCCCTGCGATGCCAAAAAACCTCCAACGCGTTTCGAAACTCCTAATAGTGGGTTTCTTCATCAGGGATAGATGCTGCATGGGTCTGTACTTCTATTTATACTCCATATTGTCCAATTACAATGATTGACAACATTTGATTACACTTAAATACACTTAAATACTTCAGTGGACACCCAGTATAGTTAGAATCCCCTGATAGAACATAAATGTTAGCAATAGCAGATGGAAACTAATTGTAAATGCAATTGCAATGAAGGCTGAATCAGAAATGCCCAAGACACGGTTCATTTAATCAGAGGGAATAAAATCCCTCTTAATATTACTTGTTAAGTGGAATATAAAGCAAAATATAAAGCAAGCGTTCTTGAGCATCCAAGACAGCATTATAAAGCAATTTGCTTCCACATATACAACAAAATCAATTAAATCAATTAAAAGCTGAACATACAGAGAGAACAACATTATGTATCATAGTTTCAAACTTATTATTACAAACATATTGTTACTAATTACATGGTACCTTACAGATATTGAAGAGACATCATGTTAGGCATGGAACCTTAGGAGACAGATTACAATATAGTACTGTGCAATAAATTAAACTAGTGTAGTAATAAAATTAATGTTGATGATGATAATCATCAGTCACAGTGTTATAATTATTAATTATAATTACTAATGTGAAGATATAAAATATTATTATAAAATAAAATTAAATGAACTAATAAAAAATGAACTAATAAAAAATGAATAGACTTACAATAATATATATATGAATTTTATGGCAGGCTACAACTTTTTATCCCAAATTTGCTAGAGGCAATTTGGTAGAATCATTTGCTGAAATGGTTACAGCAGATTTGGAGAGACACATGTTGATAGATGGAACCAAGAGAGAGAATTTAAGTTAAAATGAAAAGCAGGCAATAGCAAAACTGGAGAGCAATGATCAGATTGTAATAAAGTTGGCAGACAAAGGAGGGGGCATCGTGGTAATGGATGCCCCTTACTATATTGAGGAGTCAAAACGCATACTTGGGGATAAAGAAACATATATTTTATTAGATAGTAATCCTGCACTATGTATATTGGAGAGGGCTGTGAAATTGAATGTCAGAAATGATAAAGAGTATGATTTTCTCTTTAACATACATCCAAGGATTCCGATATATTATATGATACCAAAAATACACAAAGACCTTTTGAGACCACCTGGTCGCCCAATTATTTAGGGTATAGGATCACTTACCTCATCCTTATCACAGTTCATTGATCATCATTTGCAACAATATGTAATAAAATTGCGTTCGTATTTGTGAGATACAACGCACATCCTACAGATTCTGAGGGACATCCGATGGCATCATGATTTTATTATAGTAACAGCTGATGTTACATCACTCTATACTGTAATATCACCTGAGAAGAGTTGTGAAGCAATAGCAGCTACTTTTGAGCAAGATAAATTAATATCTGCTGATTTGGTTAAATTTCTAATGGAATCGATCAATTTCATTCTAAGGCACAATTATTTCCTATTTATGGACAAATTCCATTTACAGATATGTGGCACCGCCATGAGAACTAAATTCGCTTCCAGCTATGCAAACCTATATATGGGTAAGTGGGAGGATGATGTCATCTGGTCCGATATATAGCTGGGGGTGAATTTGGTCCTATGGCGGCGCTACATAGATGACGTCATATTCATATGGAGAGGTACTGCATGTGAGTTGGAGAGGTTTAAATTACATTTAAATACGAACGATAGAAATTTAACATTTACATTTAAGGAAAGTAAGAATTGTATAGATTTCCTAGACTTTCAGCTATACATTGAAGACAATGGGCCTCATGCAGTAAGCGTTGATAAGGATTTTTTCGGCATTTTACTGTATAGCCAAACTTGGGTTTGAGATTCAGTAAGCGCCGATAAGTGCTTGATTTCGGCAGCTTTCGTAGCCGATAATTTTGTTATGGCCAGTCGGCTGCCGATAAGCCTGTTTTCGCCACTGATCGCCACTTTTTTAAATCGGCTGGATTCAAGTACCAAAATCAGCTTATCGGGGCTGATCGGCACTACGAAATTGAGATGTTATGGCCAATTTCTCCCGCCAACAAAAGTTGGCAGGTTGGAGGGGAGAACGATCGCTAAGGCTAGCGGAACGGCACTTAGAAAAAAAAACTCTTCTGTACATCAATGGAGTCAATGGAGCGGGGACGTATAACAGTATAGTACTGTTTACGTTTCATTGCTCACAATACAAAGGGGATTTGCATTACAGTGTGGGGGGCATTCCCTGCATTGTGTCACAGCTGACGTGTATTATTTGCATAACATTGTACTTGTAGATGTTTTCATCATTTGCGGGTCACATTACTCATCATGTGATGATGTGTCAAGGGAAAATCCTATACTCAACTCTTAAAGGAGAACCTCACATCATATCACACATTTTACTGAACTGAACGACAATTATTTATATGATGTTACACATGTCACACATCTAACACATACACCGTATATTCATGTTGCTTTACATTACACAATGCTTGTAATGTGTGACGCATCTTTAAACGTTCATGTACATCTTTCTTCTCATGTTTACATCTAGTTTGGGTCCTCCCTATTTTCATGACGTCACTTATTGGACACTCAATCACATTGCATGTTTACATTGTAACCGTTGCATTACAAGCACTTCAACCTAACTTCTACACACATGTACAGTAATTAATCATTGTGACACCTTGTAAACTCATTCTATAGCAACTATCCTCATTACAGAAATGCATGCATATGCACACGACAATTCATTGTTGTCAACATGTGACAATAACATGGCTAATTACACATGTTACAGCAAACTTTTCCCACGTCAATCTCAGCCTTTTTGTCTAATTACATGACTGACTGTTGCGTTCAGAAGTGTTACATGCATTGCACATTAAACTATTTATTTTCAAGCAATGTTTGTACAAAGCTTCACGTGACATCATTGTCAAATATCATCATTCCCTGCAGAATACACACAACAAATACTTCTAAGATCAACTGCACACAGCTTGGCACAGAAGTACTTTATTATGTTAATGTAACACGTTGCATTTTACTATGTCACCTGACATCATCACATATCTATTTAAAGGACGCCCATTACCTGCTCATTCACAGCTACTCATTTCAAAATGTTGCGATTGTTTAGGAGACGGAGGAACATTCTTTTTCATGACATGCTTGCTGATCAAGAGAATGATATAGGGCAAGGGAGGGACAGACCGAGGGACAGTGACAGGGACAGGCACGCGGATACGACAGGGACAGGGAGAGGGACAGGCCGAGGGAGAGGTAGAGGGACATGAGATCAGAGGAGAAGACAGAGGAGACAAGTTGTGCCTCGTCCGCGTGTGTACAGGGAGAGAACCCTGTTAGATGGGATGAGTGAGGAGGAGATAGTAAGTCGCTATCGTTTGAGTTCAGCAGCAATCTTATCTCTTTATGAGGAGATAAGGGGAGATTTAGATTTTGTGACAGCTAGAGGTCGTGCAGTCCCTGGGCTTGTTAAAATGCTGTGCTCATTACATTATCTTGCTTTCGCGTCATTCCAGACAACTGTGGGCATAGTGGGCGGGGTCTCGCAATCTACATTCTCGCGGGCCTTTACCCAGTTTCTCTATGCACTCAATAGACGCGCTAGGAATTATATTCATTTTCCTACAGAGGCAACAGAGTGGCTGGAAGTCAGGAATGGCTTTTATAATATAGCAGGGATACCATGTGTGCTGGGTGCAATCGATTGCACACATGTTGCTTTGATTGCACCTAGTCAGAGTGAGCATGTTTACCGCAATCGTAAGCACTACCATTCACTCAATGTACAGGTGGTATATGATGCCACGATGAGGATAATGCATGTGGTACCCAAATTCCCTGGTTCCAGTCACGATTCCTCTATCCTGAGGAACTCTTCAGTCTTCCATGCGTTCGAAGAGGGACATTTTGAACATGGTTGGCTGCTGGGTGAGTACAGATTTAGATGTTCTAACACAAAACACATTTTTCTTTAGGAATGTTGTAATTGTAGAATCTTATCACTAATGTAAGCTTATGTGTGCTCCATTCATTATAGGTGACTCAGGATACGGAATTAGGCCGTGGCTCTTGACTCCGGTGCTAAACCCTCAAACTGAAGCAGAGGAGAGGTACAATGCAGCCCATATCTCTACAAGATCTGTTATAGAGAGGACATTTGGCCTACTCAAGACCAGATTTAGGTGTCTGGACAGAACTGGTGGGGCTCTTCTATACAAGCCTCAAAAAGTGTCTGATATTATCCTTGCCTGTTGCATTTTGCACAATGTTGCACTCAGACACAATGTACAATCAGACCTAGCTGAGCCTTTGGTAGACGAGCATCCCACCCATGTAGCTGCTGAAAATGAACAAACAGCCAGTGGTGGCCAGACACGGCTGAATCTCATCAATTCATTTTTTTCTTGTAAGTAAAAACATATATGTTCCTAGTACTACTTTTATAGTTAAATTATGTTATATTAACAATAATGTTTTTTTATATAACCTTCTGTTAGGACACAGATGAATATGGGTTGCACACCTTTCTTTTCTCTGCTGTGTGCACAAAGGGATGTGGCACCGGTATGTTATTGTTGCAGAGGTTATATAATCCCTCTTCAATTGTACATTAGTTGTGTGTATGTGAATACAACTGGGGTAACAAAGCAGTAATATTTTAGCATTGTGTTGTTCCTTATGCAAACACAATACACATAGTATGGCCATAGTCATTCATTCTTCTAGTATGCTTACATACAATGTTATTGGTGCAGTGTAACATGTACATCCATATGATGTGTACACCAGGCTGCTTAACATTTTGAATGTCATGAAATATACATGGTGTTGCACATTTAACACCAAATACACACTTTGCTGTGTTGCTTACGGTACTGAAGATGGCATGTCAATGTTTGCAATTTATATATTGTTCCATTGCATTATAGGTATATCTCCAGTATGACTGATCATGGTACACTGGCGACACACTTTATTCGAGCTCGGCTAGTCCCACGAATTCGGGTATACCCGGGTGTATTGAGGTTTGTGACTGTTTTCTGCCCGAGTGCATTGAGGTATTTTCCAGGCAGGGATTGAAGCATTTTATTCCCGCTGGCTGCAATACTGCACAGTATATATATATATACTGCATTACAATTCAGGAATTTATGCTATCTGGTAGACACGCAAAGCATTGCAGCCTATTAAATCCTAATCATTATCATTTAACAGATCAGCCGCCCGTCAGCCAGGCATGAACCCAGGCTGGGAAGGCAAACGCAACGGGGCTTGTCAGAGGTGAGGAGCGGCGCATTCCAGGTATCTGCCAGGTACATACTGGGTATTTGCTCGAATAAAGTGTGTCGGTGCAGTATGTATATTTGCTGACATATGTCATAAGATGTGCCTACCTCAATATTCGTATAAGTATTTGAAGTAAAAACCCAACATATTGGTTTAAAGAAACATGTAACATACATGTACTTTCTGTATCATGTACATGCATGTAGCTACTATTGAGGTTTCATGTGCATTGTATTAGAAAATGATTACTCCCATTTCATCACATTTTATGTATGTTCCCTTATAAATTCCATTAATGTAATATAGAGGTGTTTGGAGAAAAGGGGATAACTGTACTTATTTGTTTACTTACGGGAGCTCATTCATCACGGATGCAATTGACTGATCATAACACTCCATGCATGAATGCCTGTAATCACAACAATGCGTAGTACATCTTATATTTAGCAATGTAGGTGATTATTAATGCTAGAAATTAATAGTCAACATTAATTACAATTTGTGACATGTGTATGTATAACTCACACGTGTGTGGATGTGACCTACATGTAACAAGTGTCAAAGTGTAAACAAAACCACAATTTTGTCGCAAATGTTACTGTAATTTTGCATTTCTAATTTCCCACAATGACAATGTTGGTAATATATTTGGAATGTCATTCACGTCACTTCATCATTAACATGATGATAATTATCAAGTATTGTCTAAATATAAACGTCAATCACGTGCACATTAGCATAGGCACACTTTTTAAGACAACTGTTTGTGTCTGTATCAATTTGTGTAGGATCCATGTATAACATCGACAAATGATAACAGCAGGTTTATTATGGTAGCTTATATCATCATATTGACTGTACTATTTATTTATAGAACGTTTAATAAACACAGTAAACTATAGTTAGTTAGGTATGTATGTATGTATGTATGTCTTTATTTGTATAGCGCCATAAAATGTACATAGCGCTTCACAGTAGTAATACATGTCATATAAATAACAAATATAAATAACACATCATGGGAATAAGTGCTTCAGACATACTGTAAAAGTAACATTAAGGAAGGAGTCCCTGCTCCGAGGAGCTTACAATCTAATTGGTAGGTAGGGAGAACGTACAGAGACAGTAGGAGGGAATACTAGTAAGTGCGTCTGCAGGAGGCCAAGCTTTGTGTCATGTGTCCATGATTATCCAGTGCTACTCAAATGCTTCTTTAAGCAGATGTGTCTTAAGGTGGGTCTTAAAGGTGGATAGCGAGGGGGCTAGTCGGGTATTGAGGGGAAGAGCATTCCAGAGGTGTGGGGCAGAAAGTGAGAAAGGTTTAAGGCGGGAGAGAGCTTTAGATACAAAGGGGGTAGAAAGAAGACATCCTTGAGAAGAACGCAAGAGTCGTGATGGTGCATAGCGAGAAATTACTGCTGCGGCACAGTTTATTCGAGCATTTGCCCGTTCTGTGCCGCAGCAGTAGCCTGGCGCGCGCCCGAGAGTGACGGGCGCACGCCGAAGCAGCGGAAGAGCGCCCTCCGATCGGGGCGCTCTCCCTACCGCTGCCGGGTCCGCCGAGTCCCCCGGAACCCCCTGCCGCTGTCCCGCGATCGCGGGACACCAGGGCTCCCTCGGGGAGCCCCTGGACGCGCGTGCAGGGGGCGCACGCTCCCGATGACGCGTGACCGCGCGTCTATGACGCGTGGCACGCCGAGGGGCGGCCACTAGCAAGCCGGGAGATTTCCCGGCTTGCGGTACCGACCACACTTCAATAAAGTGTGTCGGTAGTGTAGGGCTGAGATGTAATGAGGGGCAGAAGAATGTAAAGCTTTAAAAGTGAGCAGTAGAATTGAGTGTGAGATACGCGATTTAATCGGAAGCCAGGAGAGGGATTTCAGCAGGGGAGACGCTGAGACAGATTTAGGAAAGAGTAGAGTGATTCTGGCAGCAGTGTTTAGGATAGATTATAGGGGAGACAGGTGAGAGGTAGGAAGGCCGGACAGCAGGAGGTTGCAGTAATCGAGACGGGAGAGAATGAGGGCCTGAGTCAGAGTTTTAGCAGTTGAGTAACAGAGGAAAAGGCGTATCTTTGTGATATTGCGGAGGAAAAAGCGACAAGTTTTAGAAACGTTTTGAATATGAGAGGAGAATGAGAGAGAGGAATCAAGTGTGACCCCTAGGCAGCGTGCTTGGGCTACTGGGTGAATGATCGTATTTCCAATAGCAATGTGGAAGGATGTAGTAGGGCCAGGTTTGGGAGGTAGTATAAGGAGCTCTGTTTTTGCCATGTTAAGTTTCAGTCGGCGGATGGCCATCCAGGATGATATTCCAGAGAGGCATTCAGAAACTTTGGTCTGTATAGCAGGTGTAAGGTCAGGGGTTGAAAGGTAAATTTGTGTGTCGTCAGCATAGAGGTGATATTTAAACCCAAAAGATGTGATTAGGTCACCTAGAGAGAGTGTGTAGAGAGAAAAGAGAAGGGGTCCCAGGACAGAGCCGTGGGGTACCCCCACAGAGAGATCAATAGAGGAGGAGGAGGTGTTAGCAAAAGAGACACTGAAGGTACGATGGGAGAGGTAAGAGGAGATCCAGGATAAAGCTTTGTTCCGAATACCAAGAGTATGGAGAATGTGAAGGAGAAGAGGGTGGTCCACGGTGTCGAATGCTGCAGAGAGGTCGAGTAATATGAGCAGAGTGTAATGACCTCTGTCTTTGGCAGCGTGGAGGTCGTCAGTTATTTTAGTGAGGGCTGTTTCAGTAGAGTGAGCAGTGCGGAAGCCAGATTGTAGAGGGTCTAGTACAGAATAGGTGTTGAGAAAGTGTAGCAATCGAGAGAATACAAGACGTTCAAGGAGTTTGGAGGCAAAAGGCAGGAGGGAGACAGGTCGATAGTTAGAAGGACAGGTAGGGTCAAGCTTGCTGTTTTTGAGTAATGGTATAACGGTTGCATGCTTGAAGGATGAAGGAAAGGTACCAGAGTAGAGGGAAGAGTTAAAGATCTGTGTGAGCATAGGGATTATAGAAGGAGCAAGAGGTTTTAGGAGATGGGAGGGAATGGGATCAAGAGGGCAAGTGGTAGAGGGAGAAGAGGAGATCAGCAGTGATACATCCTCCTCCGAGATAGCAGAAAAAGAGTCAAGAAAGACAGGAGGAGAGTTGGGAAGCATTGTGGGATGGGAGGAGGCAACAGATGGGATGTTCTGCCATATGGACTCCACCTTATTCTTAAAAAAGTCAGCAAAGTCCTGAGGTGAGATGGAGGAAGAAGAGGAGGCAGCTGAGGGTGGTCTGAGTAGAGAGTCAAAGACAGAAAAGAGACGGCGTGGGTTAGACTTGTGTGTGTTGATTAGTGATGAAAAGTAGGTTTGTTTAGCCTGAAAGAGGGCAGAGTTGAAACAGGATAGCATAAATTTGTAGTGAATGAAGTCTGCGAGCGTATGAGATTTCCTCCAGAGGCGTTCAGAGGAACGAGTGGAGGAACGCAGCATGCGTGTGTGGGAGTTTAGCCAGGGTCTGGGGTTAGAAGGGCGAGGACGGCAGAGAGAAAGTGGGGCATGAAGATCAAGAGAGGAAGATAAGGCAGAGTTGTAGTTCCTGACCAGGTTGTCAGGGTCTGAAGCGGAACTGAGAGAAGAGAGGGAGGAGCGTAAAGTGGAATCAAGAGCTGGTAGGTTAATAGAGTGCAGGTTTCTGCAAAAACGAGGGCGAGATGGAGATGGAGATGGAGAGAAGCGAGAGAGAGAAAATGAGATGAGGTGATGGTCAGAGAGAGGAAAAGGGGAAATGGAGAAGTCGGAGAGAGAGAAGTTTTTAGTGAAAACCAGGTCTAAGTAGTGGCCATCCTTGTGGGTGCTGGCTGCAGTCCACTGTTGAAGGCCAAAAGAAGAGGTTAGAGAAAGAAAGCGGGAAGCCCAAGGGAGAGAGAGGTCATCAATGTGGCAATTGAAGTCCCCAAGGAGAAGAACAGGGGAGTCTGAGGAGAGAAAGAAAGAGAGCCAGGATTCAAAGTGAGAGAGAAAGGCAGAAGGGGGATGAGTAGAGGAAGGTGGGCGATAGATGACCGCCACATGAACTGGGAGAGGAGAGAAGATCTGGACTGTGTGAGCCTCGAAGGAGGGAAAAGCAAGAGAGGGGGGAATAGAATTTGTTCTGTAACGGCAGAGAGAGGAGAGCAGGAGCCCCATGCCTCCACCCCTGCCATCAGGGCGTGGAGTGTGGGAGAAGGAAAGGCCACCGTAGGAGAGGGCAGCTTCCAGAGCAGAGTCAGACTGAGTGAGCCAGGTCTCAGTTATAGCAAAGAGAAGCAGGGAGTGAGAGAGAAAGAAGTCATGCACAGAGAGGAACTTGTTAGAGAGGGAGCGAGCATTCCAAAGGGCACAGGAGAAAGGGAGAGAGGAGGGAGGGTGGCAGGGGATGGGTATGAGGTTGGAGGGGTTGACACCAGAAGGAGTAGAAGTTGCATGTGGAAGGCGAGGACGAGAGCAAGTAGAAATAAGGCAGGGACCAGGATTGGGAGAGATATCCCCAGAAGCAAGGAGGAGAAGCATGGATAGAAAGAGAATGTGTGAGGATGATTTGTAGGGGTGTGTTTTAGTGCAGGCGGCATAACTGTGTGGTGACAGAGGGCGCAGGTAAGACAGGAGTTCATGTGAACTGAGAAGTGGTGAAGTAAGGAGAGATGGTGAAATATGAATAGAGTTAGAGACATGATGAGGCTGGTGGAAGGAAGTGCATAATTTGAAAATAAGTGAGGTTACAGTAAATATAAAAAATGAAATATACACAGAAACGTACTTCATTACATGATGTTGATGTAATATTCAGAACATCATGCATTGTAGGGGACCACAACATCTAGCCAATAACATTATTTGCTACAGTCCCAAACCATTTTATCAACATACCCATGTAACAACAGATTTTTAACAAGAAATGGCTAGTTGGTTGTAAGTGTCCTTTACATTGGGAGAAGGAGTGGCTCAGTGAGTAAACACACACACTGGCACTGAGAGTTTGAAGCAGGGGAGTCTGGTTCAATTCCCGGTGTCGGCTCCTTGTGACCTTGTGACCTTGGCCAAGTCACTTTATCTCCCTGTGCCTCAGGTGGCAAAAAATAAATTGTAAGCTCTACGGGCCAGGGACCTCAGCCTGAAAAATGTGTCTGTAAAGCGCTGCGTACAACTAGCAGCGCTATACATGAACATGCTCATATTATTATTATTATTATTGTTACATAGTTTCAACAGTCATACGTTCCATTACACAATAGAATACACAAATGTGTTAGCAGAGTGGGAATGGTTGTTATATATAAAACACACCATGCCATAAAATGTTAGTAGTAATTAAAGAACACTTCAGAAAAATTCATGAGGCACTCTTTTGCAACATCATTATGTTAATTAAGTGCTTATGCAATATAGGCATAAGGGTATCACATTTTTAATTGTTTGTTAATAAGCGCTGCAAGCAATATAAAATTAGTTCCATATGTAGTATAGTAGTCGGTGGCTCCTCCTCACAATCATCTCATATAAAGGTAGACTCTTCTGAAATCATACATTGATCCGATTGTATCTTCCCCGACATCTCTGAAATACAGCAAACACATGATGGTCAAAGATGGCACCTTACTATATATGTATCCGTGACAACGCGTTACACAGCTCTATATGATTGTGTAGATACAAACGTCAGTCACTTATATGTTAGAAGTACAAGTGTACATCATTATGTAATCGTTCATTAAATTAGTAGCAGGCATAACTATGTATAGGAAGTTAACGTTGCCTGTATATTGAAAAATGTGCGCGCACATCTTAGTGTGCGCACGCACTTCACGCTTGGGTCGACTAACTGTTAGCGCATGCGCAAAACAATGCGTACGTTGTGCGTTCAATACATGTTGAAAATACCATTAACCATAAAATATTTATTTCAAATACAATGAAGGCGAAACTACATTCGTTCTATACGAGTAAATCTGTATTCTTTTTAAACAGACGTGTGTGGACAGAAAGCACGGCCGATAACACAATGCGCAAATGCAATACGTGTGACGTCATGTTAAGCCAGCGTGAAGCGCACGCAAACACTCCTCCCACTCAATTAACATTCGGCTAACGCCCAATGTACGCCCACAAACACTGAGCCGCACGCATGACACAGTGCAGTTACCGTAACTATAACAAAACAACACAGCCAATAGGCTTTGACGCGCGCACGTCGCTTGGGGGCGGGACTTACATCCGTAATCCTTTTTAAGGACGCCTTGGCACATGACAAGGGTCCCACGTCATACGTGGTCGACCCGGTTTGTTTTTTGTAGATGTTGCATGATAACAAAACAGGTGTGTGTTACAGTTATGGTAACATGTTTATAATATGTTTAAAGGGATAGGAAAGTACATATATTTATTCCGTGAGCAATGTGTACTACTCTTTCAGGTTCTACTATATTGTAATAGGAAACAATGTGTTTGTGATCGCTACATGTTATGCAGTCTGCAATGTTACGCAGTATCCATGCATTTAAAATCAAAATGGTGGTTACAAAAAAAAAACCTTTTAACGCTGAGTCAACGCATAACGATTTTATATTTACCATTCTTGTAGAAGTAACACTTCGTCTGCCTGCAACTGGTCGCTCCAGAAAACCAAGGCATTTTCATCCACGCTTGACCCAAACGCTGAATCCTGTATGACACACATCTCCTCCATGAAGCGCTCATAGGAATCGCCACTGCTTTCTTCAAACAATTGGTCCGGAGGTAGGTTCATTTCTTCGGGTACCCATTCCAATGCATTTTCAGCTGAAAGGCTTGGTACATAATCATAGTAGTTATGTTCTTGTACAATGTGGGTTTCAGGAATGGAGGGTGCAGATATTGCAGCAGGTATCGATTCACACGGAACAGTAGTAGCGGATCCATTGCTATTGGCATTAGGAATAAATATGCCATTTAGCACAATATGTGTGCCCTCTTCCACGGTGAAATGTTTTTCCTTAGCAATCTTCCAAAAACCATACCTGTCTTGTAGCTTATCCTGCACACGTTCAAAACAGTCATTAGTTGATAAAGTGAATCTTACTGAGGATTTAAAATTTCGAGCATGGCCAGGTTCTTGGTAATAAGGATACTTGGCTCTAATCAAATCATAGATTTGTCCCGTGTTGGCTTTGTGTCCTGAAGCGGACAAAATCGCTTCTGCTATCATGAATTTGTAGCCTCTGTGCGGATGCATATTTTTTAATAATTCATCAGCCATTGCAGATTAACAGAAAAGATGTCTGCAGTTCTCTGTTCTTTGCTCATAAGAATGAAACGGTTCAAATGCTAACTATTTGCTGTCTTTCCTTTTCAAGGTCAGAAAAAGTTTCAACTTGTACTCCTTGTTTGAAGCACCAATTGGATGTGTAGAAATAATTGGTTTCACATTTGTGGTTTGTGATAGCCATTTTTCTGACCAACATGTAGCAATTTTTATCTTATTTCTCAAAACATTGGTAGACTTTTAATTAAGAAACATTGTGGGTTGAGGAAAAATAACATTGACCACTGTATGAAAATAGTGCTTACACAGCCATATAATGAAATACACACACACCTGCAAAAGTAAATGTTTTTTTTCCTCATAAATTTCTGTGTCTATTTGAAAGTCTGGTTAACTCCCTGTCTGCATCAGTTTAAGTACGTGTGTATATGTAGATATATATAAATCTCTCTCATAAATATATATATATATATATATATATATATACTGCACCGACACACTTTATTCGAGCAAATACCCAGTATGTACCTGGCAGATACCTGGAATGCGCCGCTCCTCACCTCTGACAAGCCCCGTTGCATTTGCCTTCCCAGCCTGGGTTCATGCCTGGCTGACGGGCGGCTGATCTGTTAAATGATAATGATTAGGATTTAATAGGCTGCAATGCTTCGCGTGTCTACCAGATGGCATAAATTCATGAATTGTAATGCAGTATATATATATATACTGTGCAGTATTGCAGCCAGCGGGAATAAAATGTTTCAATCCCTGCCTGAAAATAACCCAATGCACTCGGGCAGAAAACAGTCACAAACCTCAATACACCCGGGTATACCCGAATTCGTGGGACTAGCCTTGCTCGAATAAAGTGTGTCGCCAGTGTATATATATATAATGTGTATATGTATATTGTAGTATATGTATATGTATATGTATATTGTAGTATGTATATGTAGATATATATATATATATATAGTAATATATATATATATATATATAAATATATATATATATATATATATATATATATATATAGTAATATATATATATATATATATATATATATATATATATATATATATATATATACATGTAGAGGTATCAGTACCGTGTTAGCCGAGCTTCAATAATCAAAAAATAAATAGATGATACCGTTCTGTGGCTAACGAAATGCTTTTATTTGTGCGAGCTTTCGAGATACACTGATCTCTTCTTCCGGCGATGTTACAATGAATGAAGCAAGGATAACTTAAAAACAGTGTCTCTTGGAATGTTATCTGTGCTTCTCCTTCCCCCGGTGTGGATGTGTTATATGGCTAGAGGTGTCAAAGGGTAACTGAAAGCAAGTGAAGAAAGAGTGTGTATGTGTATCAGTGTGAATAAAAATGAATGGAGAGCCCACAGTATAAACAGTGCTCTACACAAGGTGTGTGTGGAGTGAGAGGGATATAAATGGTGTGGGTAGGTGTGTAAATGTGAGAGTTTGTAGCACAACTAAAAGTGTGTGTGGATACTATGTGGTCCCTATTGGTGTATATGGATGGAAAAATAAGGAGTATTAGTATGTGTGAGAGACAGCTGTGTGTGCATACATATAGCACAGTATGTACAGACATGGCCTTTAGCGCTCATGGGAAGAGAGTTCGCTAGTGTCAGTAATGACTCATAAAATTTCGATCTCTGTTTAGGCCACTGCTAAGTGTCCCGAACAGTTGCATAAATTTGTATTCATGCAACCGTCTCTCTTTCGGGGTTTTAAGATTACCTTTGAGTATGGCAACCCTCAGATCGTTCATCTTATGGCCAGAGTCAGAGAAATGTTCGCCAACAGGACTGTCTCTTGTTCCGCGTGTGATGCTGTGGCGATGCAGGTTCATTCTCTTGTTTAGCCCCTGTCCTGTCTCACCTATGTAGTAGCAGCCCCCTGGGCATTTCATGCACATGATGAGGTACACGACATTGCTGGAGGAACAGGTGAATCTTCCTCTGATTTTGTATTCCCGATTCTTGTGTGGTATTTGTATTGTGTCCGCTGTGTAGAGCATTGCGCAGGTTTTGCATCTTGGGTCCTGGCATGGTTTTGTCCCGCATTCAGTTGTACTGCTGAATACTTTACTCCTCACCATAATATTCTTGAGATTATGGGGTTGTCTGTATGATAATAAGGGTGCTTCAGGGAAGACCTGTTGCAGTCTTGTATCTTCCTGGAACCATGCAACCATCTACAGTCAAGCCATACGATACAACCGGATATGCTCCGACACAGCAGACAGAGACCAGCGGATTAAAGCCTTGAGATCAGACTTTATAAACCGTGGATATAACCACAGAATTGTAGACCAGCAAATTCACAAAGCCACCAGAATACCAAGAAGTGATCTCCTTGAATACAAACAGAAGGAGACAAGCGACAGGGTTCCTTTGGTGGTCACATATAACCCACACCTAGGAGACCTACGCAAGATCGCCAGGAAACTACAACCCATCCTCCAGGAAGATACAAGACTGCAACAGGTCTTCCCTGAAGCACCCTTATTATCATACAGACAACCCCATAATCTCAAGAATATTATGGTGAGGAGTAAAGTATTCAGCAGTACAACTGAATGCGGGACAAAACCATGCCAGGACCCAAGATGCAAAACCTGCGCAATGCTCTACACAGCGGACACAATACAAATACCACACAAGAATCGGGAATACAAAATCAGAGGAAGATTCACCTGTTCCTCCAGCAATGTCGTGTACCTCATCATGTGCATGAAATGCCCAGGGGGCTGCTACTACATTGGTGAGACAGGACAGGGGCTAAACAAGAGAATGAACCTGCATCGCCACAGCATCACACGCGGAACAAGAGACAGTCCTGTTGGCGAACATTTCTCTGACTCTGGCCATAAGATGAACGATCTGAGGGTTGCCATACTCAAAGGTAATCTTAAAACCCCGAAAGAGAGACGGTTGCATGAATACAAATTTATGCAACTGTTCGGGACACTTAGCAGTGGCCTAAACAGAGATCGAAATTTTATGAGTCATTACTGACACTAGCGAACTCTCTTCCCATGAGCGCTAAAGGCCATGTCTGTACATACTGTGCTATATGTATGCACACACAGCTGTCTCTCACACATACTAATACTCCTTATTTTTCCATCCATATACACCAATAGGGACCACATAGTATCCACACACACTTTTAGTTGTGCTACAAACTCTCACATTTACACACCCACCCACACCATTTATATCCCTCTCACTCCACACACACCTTGTGTAGAGCACTGTTTATACTGTGGGCTCTCCATTCATTTTTATTCACACTGATACACATACACACTCTTTCTTCACTTGCTTTCAGTTACCCTTTGACACCTCTAGCTATATAACACATCCACACCGGGGGAAGGAGAAGCACAGATAACATTCCAAGAGACACTGTTTTTAAGTTATCCTTGCTTCATTCATTGTAACATCGCCGGAAGAAGAGATCAGTGTATCTCGAAAGCTCGCACAAATAAAAGCATTTCGTTAGCCACAGAACGGTATCATCTATTTATTTTTTGATTATATATATATAGTTATATATATTACAATATGTCTGTAAAATCAAACTTTACATGTCTGTGTGTATATTACAACTTTTAAGGGCTTATATGTAAAGAGGGATTTTTATATTGGTGTGATTTATTTAAAGGTTAACATAATAGAGGCTTAAACTTTTATGGCCTATTGCATTGACCTGTCTGGTAAATGTGATTTACCATCAAAAAAGGTTTTTTTTTAATTTAGAAGGGCTGTAGTGTTAAAACCAATAATATATATATAATGCAGGAGTACACAAAACATATTGATGCCAGTAAGTAGGCCTTGTATGAAACCTATTTAAATGGTGATAAACATGAGTGAATTAAGTAATAAACATTTGTTTTAGCCCAATACTGTTATAGGCTCACAGTTAGTATAGTTCACAAACATTAGGCCTGTATTATTAAAATACTGTGTTTTCACAAGGAAGCATGAAGTGTATGTTTTTTGTAAATACATCTATACCAGTTTAGATAGTACAATATATATATATATATATATATATATATATATATATACACTGTGTGTGTGTGTGTGTGTGTGTGTGTGTGTGTGTGTGTGTGTACATATATCCATACATACAACATATATACTAGTATACATTCACACATATGTTCTTGAAACAAGAACACATAAATGATTAAAGGACAACATTTCAATGGGCAAGCAAGGTGAAGGTAAGTAATGTTTTACACTTAATCCTGCTGTACACGGACAAGAAAGATGTTTGCAGTTAAATAGATGTGTGTTTTTAATTGCATGTGAATAATATTAACATGCAATGATTACATCAAGTAACACACCCAAATAAAATGTTTTGCAGGTAAGTCAATGGCAGCTTCTCTAAACATAGCAACTGGCTCCTGGTGGACCATTACTGAACAGATGATTAATACATCAATATTAATAACACTATTCATTAATTAGGACTGTTAACATTTCCAAAACTTCACGTGTACAAGAACATACTTGAAAATTTGGAAACAACAGGTCCTCAGCATACATACAATATTCATTAGATAATCTGAAATCAACAAAACAAGGCCAAAGACATATTTAGTGAATTATAATATTTATTTATTTATTTCCTTTTGAGAGCGAGTAACAGGCCTGCTTGTTGTCTCTTGGATTTTCCTTTTTCGTTTACCAACAACTTTAGGCACAACAGAGCCACTTTGAGTGGCCTCTGGCACTTCACGGGCAGGGCTTGTGGCCAGTGACTGTTCACCGACAGGCCTTGTGGGTAGTGACTCACCGACAGGCCTTGTGGGCAGTGACTCACCGACAGGGCTTGTGGGCAGTCACTCACCAACAGGGCTTGTGGGCAGTGACTGTTCACGGACAGGGCTTGTGGGCAGTGACTGTTCACGGACAGGGCTTGTGGGCAGTGACTGTTCACGGACAGGGCTTGTGGGCAGTGACTGTTCACGGACAGGGCTTGTGGCCAGTGACTCACCGACAGGGATTGTGCCCACTGACACATGTGAGCAAGTTGGTAGACACTGCACAAGTGATGGTTGGTCTGTTTCATGTGTGTCTTTTTTTGTTTGTGTCCAAAAACTGGTCAGTAGTAACTGCTTGTGCTTCTTTGTTTTTGCCGCCTCCTTTGTAGGTGTCCGCTCCAGAATTTCTACAGATGGCAGCGGTAGGATGTTGTCAGGAACATGCACAGAACTTTCTCCTACTTGACCGGTAACATCCCGACCTGGGGAATGAACATCAGACGCATGGGGTGAAAAATGAGCACCATGTAAAGATCCTTCCTGTGATGTGTTGAAGTTGAAATGTGGTACTGTAGTCATTCTCAAGTAATTTGCTTGGGTTTGCTGAACAACTAATGCTTCGAATGAGGTGTTGATTTTTTGCAACTGTTTAGGCACTTCAATGAAGACTCTGTGGAGATGTGCCAATTGTGATATCGTTTCTTCCTGCAGTGAAATCATCCTTTCCAGCACTGTCATCAGATCAGAATGGCGACGATTTTCTGCTTCCACAATTTTTCCCTCAGAAGCTACTATTGCATCGTATGTGTTCGTTGATGGACGATTTGGCGGTATAACTGTTTCAATTGGAACCTCTTCATGCTCACTTGATTGTATTTCTGTGTCTATGGCGGCATCATCATCATCTTCATCATCATGTTCTAAAAATAAATGTACACATTATTAAATGGCATGTTAATCTCTGCTGTTTTACTATGTAATTATACTGTGTCATAAGTAACACCTAACATGTTTCCATACGTTTCATAACCTCACATTAAAATCTACCTTGACTTACGAATAATGTTTGGACTCAGTATGAAATATGAATGAATGAACACTTGCTCTAAACTCAGAACTCCTACATGATAGTTAACATCACTAACACAATACATGTTGCCTTACATTTCATTTTCACTGACACTAAGTAATCCTATTTAAAGAACATGTGCAAAACAAATAATGAACATGACAACATAACATATAGAAGTGCACATATTATATGGCCACCAACTGATACACTCACCTTCTAGGTGTGTTGAGCTGCATGACCCAGGTGAAGACACTTGTTCGGTCTCAGGTGACACATGTCCTCCAGGGGCAACTATATATAACAATAACTTTAGTTGTACATTTACATGTGTAAATATTGAACAAACAGTTATTGTATGTTCTGTATTTATGAGTACCTAACATCATCAGTTCCTTAACTGAAAATGTGTGTGTGAAAGTGAACATAAATAGTTGTAATAACAATGTACATGCCTGTGTACTTAGAACTTTTGAGTTCCCTAACATAAAACATACTATGTTTCTGCAGTAATGCGTGAGGATAAATTGATTAAATTTGTACATAAAAATCATATGTTGTGTAGTCATATCAGTATCATAATGTACATAACTATCATGAGATGAACATTCACAATGGTTATCATGAAGGTGGTCATATTGCAAAAAGTTTTGTTTTTGGTACAGGATATGTGTGGTACATTAATAGAAGATGTGGCACACCTGAATGTGGCTGTCACTCAACAAGACAACACATGCAGTGTGTGATAATGTGTCGTTGATAGTAGTTCAACTATAGATATGATTGAACTAATGTGTGACGTACGGTTTGATAACTAATGACTTGTTGGGGCATTTAGTAGCTAGAGTTAAGCTTTCAAATGAGTGTGATTAACTTCAGTTGTGCTAGTCAGGTTGTAAGAACGGTATTCCCTTCCCCAAAAAACCTAATCAGCCAGACCTTTCAATTACTTCAAACAGGTGAAAATGGTGTGAACTAAGTTGACCCTAAGATGACCCTGTAATTTGTGTGTGTGCTGAACCCCACCCCCTCTGTTGACGTGTATGCTGTGATGACATATTCATTGCAGCTGCTTTAACACAATGGTAGAGGAGCTAAATAGTCGTCTGCAGTGTTTAAGTTATGAACACAATGACATAACATATGCTACGTGTGCCTCATTATGCTGTCTGTATATGACATAAAGCAAAAATGGACCTTTTAATAAACAACTAGACATTTGTTAGTGCAATTGATGTTTGTAGGCCGTTGCATGCAATATATTCGATGCATGATTATAATAGCCAGTAATGTCGTGTTTGTATGAGTGAAATAAATAATATACACATTAATATTATACATATTTATGTTCTGTAACAGTAGCTAGTAATAATTTCTCATTAGCATGTGTTACACATGTGTGCTACCCTGTTGTTCCCCATCTTCGCCCACCATAAATTGCTTCCACTGCAGCAAAGCATTGTGGGAATTCACATGCAAATGACCACGCAATGCAACGTGGTATATTCGTTACTGCTTTTAGTAGGACTACAACATATATGTGTAATTTGACACACATATACATACATACATATATATATATATATATATATATATATATATATATATATATATATATATGCAAATATAACTGTATGCTCATCTGCATGTCTTAGCCAGGTCTGCAACCCCGCCTTTCACCAGCATCACCCAGCATACAGCACTTCCACTGCAGCAAGGGATTCTGGGAAATGACATGCAAATGAGCACACAGTGTCACTTTTTGCCTCAATAACCATTTTTAACATGGTTCCTATATATAGAAACACACATATACATATATAGATGTAGGTATGTGTATATTGGGAAGACACTATAAAAAACAGCATAAATGTTTAAAATAACTGTAATCAACGACACGCCTAGTACAGTACCATTTCTCACCTGGTGGAAATTGTGAGGGATAAATTCCGATGTCCCTGTCACCGGGCAAACCCTCGACGACGACGGGAAGTTATTTTCCCCGAAGCAGCTCCTCCAATGGAGTTAATATCAGACGCTGTGCTGGCGGGCCACCTCCAGTGCCAGTAGCATGCACGCGTTGGTCTTGTATTTTCTTCTTTAATTTTGTCCTAATATCGTCAAATCTCTTGCGACAATTCCGCTTGTCCCTGACACGATTCCCACACGCATTGACACCAATGACTATTGTGTCCCACATTTCTTTTTTGCTTGATGAACTTGTCCGCGCTTGAAAAACATAGAAAATATATGAGGTTAATTAATAATAATACAAGCACCAGTTTCCTACACTGCTAGCTGTTCCAAGAGAAAGCAAACATGCTGTTTTAGGTGTAATATGTGAAGCACATGAGCATTCACTAGTAAACCTATACATGTAAGCAAGGTTGCATTAATATTGTATGCAGTTATCGCAAATTGTACGCCTGAGTTTTGTTGTCCTTGTAACGCATGATAAAAAGCTGTGTTTCCACACTAATTAACATAGAAAGATATTCTGTACCCATATTTGCATATTAACAAAACTCACATGACCTAGGATCACATGTATTTGAAGAATAAATGGAAAAGTACACTTACATAGTAAATGTCCATAGAGACTGTCATAGTGCTCCAGAATCCCAGTGACAAGAGCTCTATTTTCCTGGTCATTGAAGCGAGGATTACGTGGCTTCTCCACACGTTTCTTCCGACCAGGTTTAGGCTCAGAGCTTGGCTGGTGCTGACTGGACTCTCCTTCTTCCAATGGAAGAGACTCCAAAAGCTGGCCACCAGCAAGCACGCCACCACCAGACACCCCATCAGCAACTGAGCCACCAGCAGCACTCCCACTCCCAGCAACAGCACTCCCACTCCCAGCAACAGCACTCCCACTCCCAGCAACAGCACTCCCACTCCCAACAACAGCACTCCCAGCAACAGCACTCCCACTCCCAGCAACAGCACTCCCACTCCCAGCAACAGCACTCCCACTCCCACCAACAGCACTCGCACTCCCAGCAACAGCACTCGCACTCCTAGCAACATCACTCCCCTGAACAGTACGTTTACTCCGAGGCGTACTCGCACGAGTAGCACTACCACTCCCACCAGCATCACTCTTCCCACGCTTTGCGGGCATACTTACAGCACTCACAAAAAACAGAAAAGAAATGTACAGCCAATCACACGAAACACTTCCACATATAAAACAAGACAAAGATGTAAACAAAACAACAAAGGACAAAGCTCTCACAATACACAACAAGTCTCTCAGTCAATATGCAAATATTAAATCGCCCAGCTCTGTGCGTCTCTCTCTCTCTCACTCCCAACAACACAGAGAATGATTAACAGTACACGTTGCCTTTAAATATGGCGCGCTATCCAATACATGCTTGCTTCGCCTGATTCAGCAAGATTTTTGATTGGCGAACGTAACAGCACCCCGCCACGCACACCGATACACCTGTGTGTGATCGGCAAATCATCGTGAGAGTGGGCGGATTTGTTTTCGGCTTGATTTTGAATGTATTCGGCACTTACTGCATACGGAGAGGGAAAATCGACAATAACATGACTAATCGGTAAGCTTGCCGATTTCACATATTCGTCGCTTACTGCATGAGGCCCAATGTCTTACAAACCAAAACGTATTATAAACCAGTTCAAGCAAACAATTATCTCCTGGCCAGTAGTCACCATAATCCAAACGGGATTAGGAATATCCCCAAGGGACAGCTGGTCAGGATCAAGTGCAATTGTTCAGACCCTGTAATGTTTGATGCTCAGGCACAAGATTTAAAACAGAGGTTCATTGATCGTGATTATAACAGACGTCAGTTGGATAGAGCTATGGATACAGTAAAAGCCATGACAAGATCCGATTTATTGGATATAAACCAAAGGAAAGAGATGACATTATGACAGACACAGTGGCATTTATTACACAGTACAGCTCTCTGGCTCCACAGATAATTAAAACTTTTGGTAAATACTGGGGTCTTCTCAGGCAAGATGATATTCTGAAGAGACATCTGAAAGAAAAACCAGAGATATATTTCAGGAAGGCAAATAATCTCAAAATGACATTATCACCAAGTTGTCCTTTTAGTAGGAATTCTCTAAAAACAGGGGACGTAACCAAGGGATATTTCCCATGTTCAAAATGTATAGCTTGCCACTACAGTACCAAAACTAAGAAGTTTAAATCAAACATTACCCAAAAAGAGTATCCCATTAGGACACTTATTAATTGCCACAGTCAGTTTGTCATATATCTTTTGGAATGCCCGTGCGGCCTACAATATGTGGGCCGCACGGGTAGAACATTGCAAAGAAGGTTAGGAGAACACATATACAATATTAAAAGGGGATTTGAGCTCCATAATGTGTCACTCCACTTCAAAACAAAACATGCACAAATTCCAGCAGGACTGATATGTCATGCTATCGAATGTCCCACTTTCTGTAAGCGAGGAGGAGATAAATTAAATCATATCTCCAAACGAGAATCATATTGGATTTTCGAATTAAAAACGCTTAGTCCACAGGGGTTAAACATTGAATTCGACCTATCTGCTTTCCTGAAATAGATTTCCTAAAATAATTCTTTCTAAAACAATATCCCCAAGTAATGCAATATTTCATAAACAAACATCATAAAAAGAACAATAGATTTGTCTGCCGACAAGTGTTGCAAGTAGCACACTTCTGATCGTCATTGTTCGCTTTTTGTTTTTTGTTGTTGTTTTTGCCTGCCAAAAAATTCATATATATATTATTGTAATTCTATTCATTTTTTATTAGTTCATTTAATTTTATTTTCATAATAATATTTTATAACTTCACATTAATAATTATAATTAATAATTATAACACTGTGACTGATGATTATCATCATCAACATTAATTTTATTACTACACTAGTTTAATTTATTGCACAGTACTATATTGTAATCTCTCTCCTAAGGTTCCATGCCTAACATGATGTCTCTTCAATATCTGTAAGGTACCATGTAATTAGTAACAATATGTTTGTAATAATAAGTTTGAAACTATGATACATAATGTTGTTCTCTCTGTATGTTCAGTTTTTAATTGATTTAATTGATTTTGTTGTATATGTGGAAGCAAATTGCTTTATAATGCTGTCTTGGATGCTCAAGAACGCTTGCTTTATATTTTGCTTTATATTCCACTTAACAAGTAATATTAAGAGGGATTTTATTCCCTCTGATTAAATGAACCGTGTCTTGGGCATTTCTGATTCAGCCTTCATTGCAATTGCATTTATAATTAGTTTCCATCTGCTATTGCTAACATTTATGTTCTATCAGGGGATTCTAACTATACTGGGTGTCCACTGAAGTATTTAAGTGTCATCATATGTTTTCAATCATTGTAATTGGACAATCTGGGGTATAAATAGAAGTACAGACCCATGCAGCATCTATCCCCGATGAAGAAACCCACTATTAGGAGTTTCGAAACGCGTTGGAGGTTTTTTGGCATCGCAGGGACACCGTAGCAGTGAGATACAGGAGGTGACGTCAGCGGAGGAGTCGATCGACCAGACTCTGGCAGCAGCTGACTCCGAGTATTGAAGGCGATTTTCCCTCAGCGTCTGGCTTATTTCACCCCACGGCGAGCGGTTAACCTGGCGAGAAAGACCTTAAAACAAATGTGCATGTTCTTGTCAGTAGGTGAGTAGGATTTCAATTTTATCAAGGCGGAGCAAGTTCATTCCTCACAGTGCAGATGCACAGAAATTTTACATTGGCATCCATTGATATGTGTTTGTCATATTATTATATTATGTTTTGTTTAATTGTTTAATTGTTTTATGTGTTAATTGTTTTATTAAATTTGCTCTATTATATTTATCTATTTTGTCCCTGGGTAATGCACTATTGCAGTGTTTTTTTATATGTTTTGTCTTTTTTCTTGAGGTACAGTAACTGTTTAAGAAAGGAACTTTATCCATGACCACATCCATATCCTTACCTCAGCGCCACAGGAGGTTCTTTCCATCCATATATCCACTTCTGGTTGGGAGAAACCAGAACAACCTTTGGGCAGCTCCAGGACAATCTTTTGGACTTTTTTGTATCACAGGTTTTTAATTGTCACATGTATTAATTTGATTTCTTTTGTCACACTAGTGCTATATTGCACTCAATATATCACGATTTTAGTTACAGGGACTACCTGAGTGAACCTACCTCCCTGAACTTGTCTCCCCATTACTGGGGATGAGCACAGGGGCATCTGTTCAGATGCAACCGCCTTAGCTCTTGGCTGGCAGGTATCCCTGGGGTGGCACAAGCTTGCCACTGCCCCTGATACCTCCAGCCCATAGCCAGGCTGCAACAGGGGGTCGCTGATCTGAGAGACCCCCTGAGGCTCCACCAGGGTAATTGGGAACTCTAGCTGCCATACCTGCTGCTTTTCCTCCCCGGCTACCACTAGCCCATCTTCTCTTACTGAGACCTCTTGCTGGCTACCTACCTGCAGCCTTCCATCACTCCACTTCTCCCTAGGTAATCCTAACCTGGATACTAAAGACACCTGAGTGAGGCCACCTCCCTGACACTGCCTCCCCATTACCGGAGAGGAGCCCAGGGGCATCGGTGCAGAAGCACCTGCCTTGGCTCCTGGCTGGCAGGTATCCCTGGGTGGGGTAAGCTTGCCACCTCCCTTGATACCTCCAGCCCATAGCCAGGCGACAACAGTGGGGCTCTAAACCGAGAGCCCCCCTGATGCCCCACCAGGGTAATGGGAAAGCCTAGCTGCCCTACAAGCTGCCTTTCCTTCCCCTCCCCTAGTAGCCCTATCTCCTGCCACCCACTGGTCACTCCTACAGGGGGGAACTGGGTACAGGGATTGGAAACAATTAGTCAGCGTCAGTCTGCGACTGGTGGAGTACACAGAGTGCAAGAACTCCTCTCGTAGGTGAATGGTAGTTCACAGGAATCAGATCAACATGTATTAAAAGAAAAGAGAAAAGATCATGGTACAATACAGTTTAATAAACAAAAAATCCTTAGAGCAGTGAGCTCCAGTACACTCACATGCTCCACGATCATAAAAGGCAGTGTAACCAACTCAGGGTTAGGAGCGACGCCAGCAATACAGCACACACAGCTACACACGAATCCTCTGGGTAGGAACAGTCTCATCAGCATCTGAACAGCGTCTGACGTCATGGGACTTCATCGGCTCTCCTCCAATGGTAAGGGAGGTGGCAGGCTATGGAGTCAGCGTCGAGGTCTTTCATCCATTACAATCTGGTATGTACCTTGGGAAAAACAAACAAAACAAAGTGAACAGTGAAAAAATACAGCATTATACAATTAAATTAATATTTCTATTCTCTCAGGAATGAAGCCAGGTCAAACTCTATATTTTGATGGTTAGGTGCCAGGGTTTTTAAAGTGTATATCCAAAAGCTATCCATTTTGGACACACTATTTAATCTGGCATCACCCCCCTCCAATAGGGTTTGGGGCAGTCTATCCCCTAACACATCTATCCTTCTGGGTTTTGGTTATGAACCATATATGAACCTTATAATGTGAATTGTATGTGCAATATATGATGTGTGAACAACAAAATGCTGAAATGAAAAACCAATTGTGATAACAAAAGGAAGGAGCTACCAAAGGCTTCCCTCAATGCAAGTTGCCTCCTCAACTTGCATACAGGACTTTGATGATGGATAAAAGGATACAAAGTATATTACAAAGTATAATAGCATGGCCCCTGAGCTATTAAAAACCTTTAAAAAAACACTGGGGGATTCTCCAACGAGACCCCATTCTGAAATCCTTTTTACCGTCACATCCAAAGATCATATACAAAAAGGCCAGAAATTGAAAGGCCTCTTTGGCACCAAGTTGCCCTAATGATGGGTCTAAAAGTCAAAACACTAATTGGTTATCCAATTTGAAAGGTTTCTTTGTTTGTGGTAAGTGTGTTGGATGTAATTATAGTAAAAAGTGTGTACAATTTCACTCCACTGTCACGAACAAAACATATGAGATCACTACATTCATCAGCTGTAAAAGTAAATTCTGTGTTTATCTTTTGCTATGTCCCTGCGGACTCCAATATGTGGGGAGGATAGGGAGACCCCTCAAACGTAGATTAGCAGAACATATCTACAATATAAAAAAGGGTTTAGAGATACATAGTGTCTCCAACCACTTTAAATTGGTTCATAACCAAAACCCAGAAGGATTGATCTGTAAGGGGATAGACTGCCCCAAACCCAATTGGAGGGGGGGGGGGTGACAGATTAAATAGTGTGTCCAAAAAGGAGAGCTTTTGGATATACACATTAAAATCCCTGGCACCTAACAGTCTAAATATAGAGTTTGACCTGGCTTCATTCCTGAGAGAATAGAAATATTAATTTCATTGTATAATGCTGTATTTTTTCACTGTTCACTTTGTTTGCTATAACCATTTGTTCATCACATTTTAATTTTAACAAACGCCTTGGGAACCAATATTTGTCTGGTGACCTCCCCTGTTTTTTTTCTGCTTGTTCACCCTATACAGGATATCATTCGACAATTCAAAATGAGGGATTACCCCTTGTGCATTCAATATCTGGTCATCAATTTTTACCACTTTATCATATTGTCTGGCCAGGAATGGGTCTTCCCTCAGCCTCTGGCGAAAATCAGGGAGACATAGCTCTGGTAAATCCCCAGGGCCTATCTCTCCCTCCTTCTGGCCATCCCCAGTCATTACTTGGTAAAACTGTCTTCACCCTAGCCCATACTGTTCCTTGGGGTGGTCACCTTGGTAGAGATAAAACCTTGGACCGTATTTTGATCCGCTTCTATTAGCCAGGGATGTATAGTGATATTTCTAACTTGTGTGCGACATGTCCTGAATGCCAGCTGACTAGTCCGAAGGGACAAAAACTAGCCCCCTTGGTTCCTCTACCCTTGGTGTCAGTTCCCTTTGAGAGGATTGGTGTAGACTTGGTAGGACCGCTAGAACCTTCTGCGAAGGGACACAGGTTTATTCTCATAATAGTCATCTATGCCACAAGATTTCCTGAGGCGTTCCCCCTGAGGACAGCAATGGCGAAGCAAGTAGCCAACAAAATGTTGGAGCTGTTCTCATGGGTTGGACTTCCCCAGGTTATGTTGACCGACCAAGGTACAAATTTTATGGCTAAACTGATGCAGGATGTCTTGAAATTATTAGTGGTCAAGTCTGTTCGGACATCGGTCTACCATCCACAGACTGACGGATTGGTGGATAGTTTTAACCGAACTCTAAAAGGGATGCTGAGAAAATTTGTAGTTTCAGAGAAGATAGCCTAGGAAGAACTTCTCCCTTTTCTGCTGTTTGCAGTGCGAGAAGTTCCCCAGGCCTCCACGGGATTCTCTCCATTTGAACTGGTGTATGGCCACCAACCCTGGGGTATCCTAGACCTCCTGAAGGAGTCCTGGGAGGAACAGCGTTCCCCTTCTAAGAATACCCTGCAATATGTATTGGACCTTAGGAAGCACCTATATGTGTTCGGCCATTTTACTAGGGAGAATCTTAGCTCAGCCCAGGACAGTCAAGAGAGACATTCCAATCAAAATGCTCATATGAGAGTGTTTCCCCCGGGAGACCAGGTGATGTTATTGTTACCCAGTTGTGAGAGCAAACTCCGAGCCAAATTCGAAGTACTCCGCCGCACGGGTAATGTTGATTACGAGATCGCTCAACCAGGGTCCAGGAAGGGTAAACAAATTTACCATGTGAACTTGCTGAAACCCTGGAAGCGGTCTCTATTCATTCACCCGGTGGAGGAGGAAACGGACTTGGGTCCTCAGCCCCCACGGGGGAACATCTGTGGTGATGAAAATATCCCAATGGGTAGACAATTGTCCTCTGAACAAAAAGGGGACTTGTTAGAAATAATTACTCAATTCAATTATGTTTTTCTGATTTACCAGGGCAAACTAATTTAGTTTCACATGTGATAGAGACAGCACCTGGGGTAAAAATGTGGTAGGGGGGAGGAATACATCACAGAACTAGAGAAAGATCATAACAATATTGTCATAGGAGACCAGGTTTATCAATACATTTTTATACTGGTGTAAAGGGATCATTGATTGAGCAAAGCAAGGAGGTAAACTAAATTGTAATTTTTTTCTGGAAAAAACATACACACAATGTAACACAAATTACAGGTTTAACTCACTTACTGGGAATGGGGCTAATGAATAAATCTATCCTCTAAATTAAATCCACAAAAAATACCTCTGTAGGAGCCCTTTCCAATGACCGATAGGTACTCACGAAAGACAGACAAAGATACCCAAAGCTACTTCCAATGTGACAAAATACACAATGCAATACCTATATATTCTCTTGAAAAAAGGGTCATTTAGTTAAACCATTTGACCAAAGCGTCTTAAGCCTTCTGCCACTTTCAAGGCATGACCGTACAAGATCCTAACACTCCCTGGGTTAAAATTCTTATTAACCTGTATAATTACAGGAAGAATGATCACATCACGAAAGTCCTGGAAGGATTTTGACATGCAATGCCAGACGTGACTGCTGCATTCTTCAGAAGTGGGTTTTAGAATTCTTGAGTCAAAATCTTTGAAGCCTGCTTGCATCTATTCAGTACAGAGCATCTCTGAATTTGCCGCTGTTGGTTTGGCGCTTGGAATATCCACTTCTCATTAGCTGCAAAGTTTCTTATGGGTTTCGGTGTCCCATTCACAACCCTTTACATCCTATCAGAGTATGGGAATTTCCCTGCCAGCCAATCACCAATTTGCCGGTATTGTAAAGCCGAGTGGGTACCTTTTCTCCATCTGCCAAGGGGCATGCGCTAACCTGGCACCTCTGCCTCTTTGCATACTGAGTCCACCCGCTGTTCATGCTCCACAGAGTCTGGGCTCTGGCAAATGGTAGCCGGATAGACCTGTGTTAGCCCAGGATGCTAGTACTCAAGCAGAACTGCAATACCCCTCCTGTTCAAACACCTTGTCATACCTGAGGCTTTCAAGTCAGGACTCTGCATAGACCCATAGGCACCAAGTTTGGTAGCCACCTGGTCTCTTGGAATCCATGACTTGGAAATCCCACAGTTCATTTACAGGTTATCAGTACATATATATATTAAATATAACTCTTTAATAAAATATACTTTGTCCTGTCTTATGTGTGCTAAAATATATAAGTCCCTGTTCTGGTGTCAGGGATGGAGTGAGTGTATATATTGCCTACACTCACTAGCCTCATTCTTGGCACACTTTAGAAATTACATTTAAAACTTTTACAGACAAGAAATCACTCTCCGCTTTATCACATATGTGGATTACCCCCTGAACCCCTATACCAGATCCAGGGTACCTGGGCATGTTTCTGGGTACCTCTCCTTATATTATGGTCCCCTCTTTATTCTAGGGACTCCGTGTATAATTGCAGGTATACATTAACCCCTTCATGCCCGTTTACCTTGTCTGGAAGATGCTGCAGCAGGAATCCCGGCGCTGAGTCGTTATAGCGCTTTCAGAGTCAGAGTTTGCTCGGAGCAATGTGCTTTGCTGCATCTAAGAATCTCATTTGATTCCCGGATCCAACTCCTTGGGTATCCCATAGCTCTGGAACTCCGATACATACAGTGGCAACCAACTTTATTGTAACTCGGCTAGCTCCGCAAATTTTAGAATATCCCGGTGATGTGCAGTTTTGTGTCGTTTTCTCCCGGGGTGTATTGCGTTATTTTCGCGGCTGTGACTTAAGCATTTTATTCCCGCTGGCTGCAATACTGCAATGCCGTGTAAAAACGCATGGGGGCGTTTGCGAGCTGTTGTCTTTGAAGCCGAGAAATACATGAATTGTAATGCAGTATAATCTGTATATATTCAGTATACACTGTATAACAACAACCCCTATAACCTCTAACATACACATACAGTACTGTATATGCACATCAATGATACTATAGGCCGTCCCCTGGCGAGATGTGTTTGCAGCAGAGAGAGAACCGCTGCTCTCTCTGCGCAAACATCGGCACATTAAAAATGATTTAAAATACATTTTTATTCATAGTGTAGATGTGCAGGGGGTCTCCGGAGCTGAACCGCATTGGTTTCAGGTCCGGGGATCCCCTACTTCCCGAGATACAGCCCCCTTTATGAGGTGGCAGTATCCCTCTGCATTTAAAGGTCCCAATCACGTGACCGCGGCATGTAAACAAAGCAGAGGGATACTGGCACCCCATAAAGGGGCCTGTATCTCGGGGAGCAGGGGGTCCCCGGACCTAAAACCACAGCGGTTCAGCTCCAGAGACCCTCTGCACATCTACAGTATGAATAAAACACATATATAAATAAACACTCATTCCTTACCTTTGCGGCTATGTGCTATGGTAACGAAGCAGCATGACTGTATTTTTAATAATATTGTACAGTGAGCAGGGGGTTCCCTGAGCCAGAAATCAAAGCTCAAGGGACCCCCTTCTCCTGCACAATATTATTAAAAATACAGAAATGCTGCTTCGTTACCATAGCTGATAGCCGCTAAGGCAATGAATGGGTTAACCCACCGTGCCCGCTTTATTGTGGGTAGCGGGGGTGGGTGAAGGGGGTATTTGGCCCTTGGTGTGAGTTTAGGACTTGCGGGGGGGTTGCGGGTGCACTTAACCCCTTCACGGCTGTAGCAGTTAATACCGCTACGGTCATGAAGGGGTTAAGCCCTCCCGCTACCCCCCCGCAAGCCGTAAAAAACATCGTTGGGGCTAATACCCCCTTCACCCACCCCCGCTACCCAGAATAAAAAAATTCACACACAGCAGCCTCCCAAAAAATAAATAAATAAATCTAAATAAATAAATAAATACATGAATATAAATAAATACATTTAAAATAAATTTTTATTCATAGTGTAGATGTGCAGGGGGTCTCCGGAGCTGAACCGCGTTGGTTTCAGGTCCGGGGACCCCCTGCTTCCCGAGATACAGGCCCCTTTATGAGGTGCTGGTATCCCTCTGCATTAAAAGGTCCCGATCACGTGACCGCGGCATGTAAACCAAGCAGAGGGATACCGGCACCCCATAAAGGGGCCTGTATCTCGGGGAGCAGGGGGTCCCCAGACCTAGAACCAAAGCGGTTCAGCTCCAGAGACCCCCTGCACATCTACACTATGAATAAAAATGTATTTTAAATGTATTTAGTTCTTTTCATGTATTTATATATTTATTTAGATTTATTTATTAATTGTGCTGCTGCTGTGTGTGAATTTTTTTATTGTGGGTTACGGGGGTGGGTAAAGGGAGTAATAGCCCCAACGGTGGTTGTTTAGGGCTTGCGGGGGGGTAGCGGGTGCACTTAACCCCTTCACGACCGTAGCGGTATTAACTGCTACGGTTGTGTGAAGGGGTTAAGTGCACCCGCAACCCCCCCGCAAGTCCTAAACTCACACCAAGGGCCAAATACCCAATTCACCCACCCCCACTACCCACAATAAAAAAAATTCACGCACAGCAGCCCCACAATTAATAAATAAATCTAAATAAATAAATAAATACATGAATATAAATAAATATATATGTGTGAAAAAAGAGAAAAGAAGCGCCCGATCCTTGTGTAAAATCAGATAAGAATTTTAATACATCACAGACAAGACAAATGCACACATACAATTTGTCTGATAAAATCAGGCATATTATGGGACCAGCCCATGCACCAACTGAAGACTCCACGATCGCCTCTGTGTAAACTGAAGTCCTTTCAAGTGCTGGATCTTGTGTCTGTATCAGCCGTTGTTCCAGAGAGTTGTCCCAGAGAGTAAGGGAATCTGTACTTTCCTTTGCGGCTGCTTAGTTGTAGCGTGCAGCCGCCATTCACCTCTCTCGTGGAGCACTGGGACCCGGAAGGGACTTCACACACGTCTCTGCGTCTCTGCATCTTCACGTTGGTAGCTGGGAGCTGCTCGACCACCGTAGGTTCACTGCCACATATCCCTTATATACAGTATATACACACACATGATGAACCAATATACAAATAAATGTAGAAGGGTTATCAAAACCATACTGTACTACAAATAACACTTCTCCACACAGACACACTACATTACAATGAATTTCCTTTAATAAACCTAACTGATCTTACAATCTAAATCATCAAATGCCAATGAAAAACCTCAAATTCCAAACAATACATTGCATTTACATTGTATTTATGATGCATAAAATCTATGCACCATATACATTCTGCAAATGAATGTGAACAATATCATTGCAAGCTAAATACAAATACTGTACTCCAAACAAGTCAACTATTTTAACCAATCAAGTAAACAAAAATCAATATATAAGTACCAACCAGAAAACAAAATTTCAAACCAAGGCTAACCCTTACAATACCAAGGATTACATCTATCTAATTGTAAAAAACATTATACTGTACACACATTGAAGCATTGCAATAAACTACAGTACAGTACAGTACATCCCCTGTATCTCCCTGCCTTGAGTGTAATCTGTGTAAAGCCCCCTCCCCCCTAATGTGTCTGTTAAATCTCCCTGCCTGTGTTGATGTGCGTGCAGTTTATGTAAATGTGGGGAGGGGGAGTGGGTTATAACCCCACCTCTTTGACTGTGATCTGTGTAAAGCCCCCTCCCCCTAATGTGTCTGTTAAATCTCCCTGCCTGTGTTGCTGTGAGTGCAGTTTATGTAAATGTGGGGAGGGGGGGGGGACCCGATGTGCATACTGTGAGGTCTAACCATCCTCACCCACTACCCACATACCGTTACCCCCCCCCCATCCTGGCCATGGCCCTTCCGCTTCTGCAAAACAGACACAAAAATTAAAACATCCAAAGTAATGTCCCCTAACCCCTTAATCACCATAGTGGTTATTAACCGCTACAGTCATTAAGGGGTTAACCCACCCTCACCCACCACTCGGGACGCCTACATACCCTCCCACACTAACCCCTCACCCTGTGAGGCCTAACCCCCCTCACCCACTACCCACAAGGGAGGCCTACCCACATACCATTGGGGAAACAGGACACACGATAAAAACAATAGTGACCCACAATAAACATCATTATATTTATTAAATACATTACCCACCCCCTGTGCCCCCCCCTTAAATACAAGATTTATCTTTTTACAAACAGGGTTCATAACGCAGCCCCACGCGAGTCCCCGGTGGGCTGGCGGGGCACCTGACAGACCTACAGGGTACCAGCAGCCCTTTTCAAACAGGTTCTGGAGGCCTGCTGGTAGGTCCCGCCAGCACCATGGCCCCCAGGTGGTCTCCTTGGGTCACCGTGGGCCACAATTGGGTCCCCACGGTAGGCCCAAGGATGCCTGGGAGCCCCGGGTCAGACCCACAGGTGTCTGCGGGGCCTCAGGTGGTTCCCACGGGGGTCTGGGGAACTCACGGGTGCTCACTACGGGTCCGCGGTGCCCCCACAGAAGTGGGACCACACATCTTCATCCCCACACCTACGGGTCGGCGGTGCCCCCACAGAAGTGGGAGAACACAGCTACATCCCCGCAGACTACGGGTCCGCGGTGCCCCCACAGATGTGAGGCCACCACTTCATACCCGCATGTGTCACCCGTGGAACCACTAGCCTGGTACCCGTGAGATACCCGAGGAAACCACAGGTTGTCTCCAGAGGTCTCACGCGGAACCACGGAACAAACCCTGAATGTAAAAAAAATAAACCTGGCCTATACATTCAATACTTACAACCCCCCCCCCCAACACCTACAGTACAATAATGTGCAAAATAACTATTATCCAGATATGGATAATAGATTAATTGCCCATTATTAAAAACATTAACTAGCATATTCAAATAAATAATAAAGTGCTACTGACCTCATCAAGAAGAAGTCTCCGTCGCCAGCAACATTCTTGTCTTGTCCACAAAATACATTGCCAAAACAAAGCCAATACATTGCAATTACATTCAGATATCAATTAACCCCTTAAACACCGTATCGGATAATAAACGCAAAGGTAATTAAGGGGTTAAGCCACCCCTGCTGCTGCCTCATTGAAAATGAACGGTGAACGGTGCTCTGGGTTTACACTGAATAAGTAGAAAGGGTAGAAAAGAACCCAGTGTAGCACTCAAGTTCACCCTCTGGTGATTAGTGTATGATTTAAAATATAAACTTTATTTAATAAAACACATATATAAAATTATGGGTGTTAAAATGACGTACTAGAGGTCGTAGGATCGTAATACTGACAGCCATAGGGCTCGCAATCAATATAATAGACATCTCCTGTTGTTTATCAATATCACACAGGAAACTAAATCCTGATAAAAACCTCAGTGAGGGTGAAAGGTAGGGTTAACTCAACGATGTACTATATCACCAGGTCACACTAGGCAGTATATGCATAAACCATATGTGGTAATGTTGTGACTGGTGGTGACTGGTGTACTGAAACAAATATATTGTGCACCAGTAGGTCTCAATGTGCAGTCTGAAAAAATTCCTCACTGGTTATTGATGTGCGCCCAGTGCTGTGTGGAGCTGATCACAGGTAGACCCCAGAGGTTCACAATATAGGCATACAGTACCCCATAGTGACCTCTGCAACACTGTCACAAATGGTGATAGTTGATAATGTGCTTAGAGTGTAATGGTGGGCACCCTAATGTGATCAGCTGTGCACATGGATTAACACTGCATGTGAGGAGGCGGAGGCTGTATATAATAATGATAGTAGCTCAATAGCGGTATATTACAGCACATATCTAACAGGACTGCAGTGAGAACCGAGTGGGGAGCAATAACCCTAACAATATTAAGTGACAAGAGGCTCTAAGTGTCCATCGGGGCACTGGTAGCCTGTGTAACAGCGCGGGCAAGACACAGCATTAACTCGCGGTCAGAGGCATGAATGCGGAAGTGATTACAGCCCTGCGCGTGCATGTGTGGGAACAGAGCCGACGCGCGCATTTCGCGAGGGGCTTTCTCAAGGCGAAACAGTAAGAGTTACTAGGGGTACCCTGCAGGTGAGCAGGTATATATAGGGAGCCTCCAGATTTGTGACGTCCCTGCTTAACCCTTGAAGTGCCCGGCTATGCATGGAGCTGCAGCAGAATCGCAGTAAGTATACCACAGTATGTGACTGCAGAGCTGGCACAATAAAAATCTATCTGTCTGACTCATAATTATTACTAGTATTGTTGTTACAGATAAGTCAGACTTTGACACAAGTAGAGGTTAAGTTACACTCTATTTGGGCTACAAGGGTAATGTACAGATGGTGTAGGGTATACAGTTTATTAAGTAATATTGGGGAATGCTAGGGTCCAGAGATGCCCTAGATGGATTCTTAAATAATAAAGTAATAGATTGATAGTCAGGATCTGGAAAAACCTGATATAGGCACAGCAGAGTAGAAGATACATCTGTTATTATACACATAAAAGACAGTGTATATAATGAGCTTGACAGAGCGCCCAACATAGTGGCTGTCACAAAAAAGGAGTGTACAGGCATCCCTCATTGAGTCCTCTCAGAGAGAGTGTTCCAAGTGTGTAAATCCATCTGGACTCTTTTTGGAGTAGTACCTTATCCCAATCTCTTTTTCTCTGTCCTCGCAAAGGGTGTTCGATCCCGCAGAAAGAGACCGCCTTGAGATCACCGTCATGACATAGATTAACATGTCTCGACAGTGGTTTATCAGCCTTATTCCTGATGGTGCTGATATGTTCCAGCACCCTTAGTTTCAGACATCTGCTAGTTTTTCCAACATATACCTTCCCGCATATACATTTGCCCTGATATATGACCCCAGTACTCAGGCAGTTGATAAAGCTGCGTATTGGGTACCGCTTGGTATCATCCCAATTACCAAATTGTTTGGTGGTGGTCAAATACTGACATGCCTTGCATCTCTGGCAGGTGTATGATCCGGTAGGTTTTGGGGGAAGCCAGGTCCTAGGTGTCTCTTCCACATAATGACTATGTACCAGTAGGTCGTGCAAATTCTTTGCCCGTCTACTGGTCATTGATGGATAGTCTTTTGTGACCCCCTTTAGCAGGTCGTCTGCTCTCAGGATGTGCCAGTGTTTCCTCAGGATGGCTCGTGCCTTAGGCCATTCACGATTAAAAGTGCCAATAAAGCGAACCACGCGATCTTTTGGACTGGGTGGTTTGTCCATAATGAGTGATCTCCGTGCGGTGTGTTTGGCTCTCTTATAAGCCTTTTTGATACTCCTTCTGCTACAGCCCCTGTCCTCGAAGCGTTGTTTCATCTTGATGGACTAGCGTTCAAACTCTTGGTCAGTGCTACAGTTCCTTCTTATCCGAAGGAACTGGCCCATTGGTATGCCATTGACCTGAGCTCTTGGGTGATGGCTACTTGCTTCCAAGAGGTTATTAGTAGCTGTCGCTTTTCGATAAATGGTGGTGTGAAGGAAACCATCATTCCCCCTCGAGATCCGCAGATCTAGAAAGCACATGGTGTCTTTGTTGTGTTCCAGAGTGAGATGTAAGTTGAACATGTTAGTGTTCTGTGTGCTGATAAACTCTTTGAGAGCTCCCTCTGGGCCCCGCCACAGGACAAACACATCGTCGATGTAGCGGACCCAGAGGTCAATATGCTCTGTGTGTACCTCCATTTCTTCAGTGAATACTACCTGGGATTCCCACCATCCCAGGTAGAGGTTGGCATAAGTAGGGGCACATTTAGTGCCCATTGCCGTACCCCTCAATTGATGGTACACTCTATTATCAAAGAGAAAATAGTTTCTGGTTAACACAAACTTGAGCAGTTCCAAGGTAAAGATATTATGTTTCGTGTACCAGCCACCCCTGGTGTTAAGAAAGTGGGATACTGCTTTGAGGCCATAGTCATGGTCAATACTTGTGTAAAGACCTTCTACGTCTAAACTCACTAGTATCGTGTCTTCGCTGATGCAAACATCATCTAGTCTCTTAAGGACATCTGTAGTGTCCTTTAGGTAGGATGGTAGGGTCACCACGAAGGGTCTCAGAATCTTATCAATGTAGGCACTGGCCCGTTCAGTGAGGCTTCTTATTCATGATACGATTGGTCTACCAGGTGGGGGGACCTTGTTCTTATGCAGTTTGGGTAAACTATAAAAAGTAGCGATTTTCAGTGTTTTCACCCATATGTAGGCTAATTCATTCTTATCGATGACCTTGTCATCTAGCCCTTTCTGCAAAATTGTATTGAGTTCTTTATTAAAAGTATTGGTGGGATCCCCTCCCAATATCTCATAACACTTGGGGTCCGCTAGGAGTCTTAGATTCTCCTTTTTATAATCGCTTCTATTGAGGATCACCAGATTCCCTCCCTTGTCTGAGGGTTTTATGACTATAGTATCATTTGAGGCCAGATCTTTCAGTGCCTTTCTTTCCTGTATAGTCAGGTTGTCTGGTAATCTACCCAAGCTGAGATGTTCCAGATTCGTGGTTACCAAATCAATGAATACATCGATATTAGCGAAATTCTCACTAAATGGAACAAACTTAGAGTTAGGACGTAGATTGGTGAATGGCCCTTCCCCTGGGGGTCTACTGCTCTCTTCCAATAGTGCTTCCAGCTCTTGACAAATCTCCATATCCTGAGTATCAAGGGGAGTAGTATCCAATGAGTTGGCTATTCTAATTTCTCTCATTCTGAAAAACTTATGGAGTTTGAGTTTTCTACCGAACAGGTTAATGTCTTTAACCCAATCAAATAGGTCCATACTTATTGAAGGTGAAAAGGACAGGCCTTTGCTAAGTAGCTGGAGGTGATGTTCAGTCAGGGTCGTGTCAGACAGGTTAACTATTTGTGATTTGGCACTGTCTAGTATCTCGGAGGCTTCCACCTCTTTTTCGGGTATTGTGACCCGGTGGCTCTGCTCCTTAGTACCCAGACCTTTTCCTCGTCTTGTTTTCCTCTTCCTCTTTGGCCTGATGCCGTCCTGTGCTGTTCCAAAAAAGGAACCTGAGGAGGAGGAGGGTGGGAGGTGGAGGCTATCTGATTTGTCATGCCCTCAGTCAGAAGTGAATTAGGTCTTTCATCTTCACTATCAGTCACTTCCCATTCAGTAGAGGAGGTCTGGTCGGGTGGTTTAGGTTTAGACTTCTTCTTAATTAGATTATAGCGGAAGATTTTATTCTCCTGGAAGTCCTTTTTATCCCTGGCGAACTTAATTCGTTTGCGCTCCTTTAGTTCTTTGGCAAACTTATCTACAGTACCGACACACTTTATTCTCGCTCGGCTAGTCCCGCGAATTCGGGTATACCCGGGTGTATTCAGGTTTCTGATCGTTTTCTGCCAGAGTGCATTGCGTTATTTTCCCGGCAGGGATTTAAGCATTTTATTCCGGCTGGCTGCAATACTGCAATGCCGTCAAAATACACATGGGGGCGCGTGCGAGCTGTTCTCTTTGAAGCCGTGCCCTATAATGAATTGTAATGCAGTATATATACTGTATATATATATATATATATACTGTATAACAACAACCCCTATAAGCCCTAACATACAGTACTGTACACATACAGTACTGTATATGCACATACATAAATGATACTACTGTATGGGCGGCGGGGGCGAGATGTGTTTGCAGCAGAGAGAGATCCGCTGCTCTCTCTCTGCGCAAACATCGGCACATTAAAAATTATTTGAAATACATTTTTATTGATAGTGTACATGTACAGGCGGTCTCCGGAGCTGAACCGCATTGGTTTCAGGTCTGTGGACACCCTGCTCCCCGAGATACAGCCCCCTTTAGGGGGTGCCGGTATCCCTCTGCTTGGTTTAAAGGGCCCGACCACGTGATCGCGGCCTGTAAACCAAGCAGAGCAGAGGGATACCGGCACCCCTTAAGGGGCCTGTATCTCGGGGAGCAGGGGGTCCCCAGACCTGAAACCAGTGCGGTTCTGCTCTGGAGACCCTCTGCACATGTACAGTATCAATAAAACACATACAGTATACAGTATAAATAAACACTCGTTCTTTACCTTAGCGGCTATGCGCTATGGTAAAGAAGCAGCATTTCTGTATTTTAATAATATTGTACAGTGAGCAGGGGGTTCCCTGAGCCAGAAATTAATGCTCAGGGACCCCCCTGCTCCTGCTCAATATTATTAAAAATACAGAAATGCTGCTTCATTACCATAGCGGATAGCCGCTAAGGCAATGAAGGGGTTAACCCACCGTGCCCGCTTTATTGTGTGTAGTGGGGATTGGTGAGGGGGGTATTTGGCCCTTGGTGTGAGTTTAGGACTTGCGGGGGGGTTGCGGGTGCACTTAACCCCTTCACGACCGTAGCAGTTAATACCGCTATGGTCATGAAGGGGTTAAGCCCTCCCGCTACCCCCCCGCAAGCCCTAAACAATCATCGTTGGGGCTAATACCCCATTCACCCACCCCCGCTACCCACAATAAAAAAAACACACACACACAGCAGCCGCCAAAAAATAAATAAATAAATATAAATAAATAAATGACAATAAATACATTTGAAATACATTTTTATTGATAGTGTACATGTGCATGGGGTCTCCGGAGCTGAACCGCATTGGTTTCAGGTCTGTGGACCCCCTGCTCCCCGAGATACAGCCCCCTTTAGGGGGTGCCGGTATCCCTATATTTATTTAGATTTATATATTAATTGTGCTGCTGCTGCAAGTCCTAAACTCACACCAAGGGCCAAACACCCCCCTCATCCCCAATAAAAAAAATTCACGCACAGCAGCCCCACAATTAATAAATAAATCTAAATAAATAAATACATGAAGAGAAATAAATATATACTGTATATATATATATATACTGGATATATATACAGTATATATATAATAACAATCCCTATACATATACAGTATATACTGTGTATATATATATACTGTATACATATATATATATATATTAGGGTCAGCTGTGTGTGCATACATATAGCACAGTGTGTACAGACATGTATTGAAGCTCGGCTAACACGGTACTGATACCTATATATATATATAGGTATCAGTACCGTGTTAGTACCGTGTTAGCCGAGCTTCAATACATGTCTGTACACACTGTGCTATATGTATGCACACACAGCTGTCTCTCACACATACTAATACTCCTTGTTTTTCCATCCCTAGACACCAATAAGGACCACTAAGTATCCACACACACTTTTAGTTGTGCTACAAACTCTCACATTTCCACACCCACCCACACCATTTATATCCACTCCCACTCCACACACACCTTGTGTAAAGCACTGTATATACTGTGGGCTCCCCATTCATTTTTATTCACACTGATACACACTCTTTCCTCACTTGCTTTCATTACCTTTTGACACCTCTAGCCATAAATCTCATCCACACCGGGGGAAGGAACAGCACAGATAACATTCCAAGAGACACTGTTTTTAAGTAACCTTTTGCTTCATTCATTGTAACATCGCCGGAAGAAGAGATCAGTGTATCTCGAAAGCTCGCACAAATAAAAGCATTTCGTTAGCCACAGAACGGTATCATCTATTTATTTTTTGATTTTATATATATATATATATATATATATATATATATAGAGAGAGAGAGAGAGAGAGAGAGAGAGAGAGAGAGAGAGAGAGAGAGAGAGATAGATATATACAGTATACAGTATATATACACACAGATGATGAACCAATATACAAATACATGTAGAATGGTTATCAAAATCATTCTGTCCTACAAATAACGCTTCTCTATACAGACAATAATAATAATCCATTTAATAATCCTAACTGATTTTACAATATAAAACATAACATTCCAATCCACACAGTACATTGCATTTACATTGTATAAATGATGCATAAAATCTATGCACCATATACATTCTGCAAATGAATGTTAACAATATAATTGCAAGCTACTCTACCAGTAAATACAAAAACTTCCAAACAAGTCAAATATTTTAACCAATCAAGTAAACAAAAATCAATATATACTGTAAGTACCAACCAGAAAACACAATTTAAAACCAAAGTTAACCCTTACAATACCAAGGATTACATCTATCTAATTGTAAAAAACCTTATACATTATACACAGCATTGCAATAAACAACATACATGATGAACAATACAGTACATTCCCTGTATCTCCCTGCCTTCAGTGTAATCTGTTTAAAGCCCCCTCCCCCCTAATGTTTCTGTTAAACAGATTACACTGAAGGGAGAGAGATTTAAAGGCCTAAAGCCCCCTCCCTCCTAATGTTTCTGTTAAACAGATTACACTGAAGGGAGAGAGATTTTACAGAAACACACATTAGGGGGGAGAGGGCTTTAAACAGATTACACTGAAGGCAGAGAGATGTTTCTGTTACCAGTAAATCTCCCTCCCTGCATTGATGTCAGTGCAGTGTATGTAAATTTCGGGAGAGGGGGGGGGGACCCAATGTGCATACTGTGAGGTCTAACCACCCTCACCCCCTACCCACATACCGTTACACCCCCCCCCATCCTGGCCATGGCCCCTCCGCTTCTGCAAAACAGACACAAAAATTAAAACATACAAAGTAATGTCCCCTAACCCCTTAATCACCATAGCGGTTATTAACCGCTACAGTCATGAAGTCATTAACCCACCCTCACCCACCACTCGGGATGCCTACATACCCTCCCACAATAACCCCCCACCCCGTGAGGCCTAACCACCCAGTTAGTACCCACAAGGGAGGCCTACCCACATACCGTTGGGGAAACACCCCACCCCCAGCACCCACAATAAAAACAGTACAATGACCCACAATAAACAGCATTATATTTATTAAATACATTACCCACCCCCTGTGCCCCCCCATAAATACAAGATTTATTCTTTTACATACAGGGCTCATAACGCAGCCCCACGCTAGTCCCCGGTGGGCTGGCAGGGCACCTGGACAGACCTACAGTTTACCAGCAGCCCTTTTTACACAGGTTCTGGAGGCCTGCTGGTGGATCCTGCCAGCACCATGGCCCCCAGGTCGTCTCCTTGGGTCACCGTGAGCCACAATTGGGTCCCCACGGTAGGCCCAAGGATGTCTGGGAGCCCCGGGTCAAACCCACAGGTGTCTGCGGGGCCTCGGGTGGTTCCCTCGGGGGTCTGGGGAACTCACGGGTGCTCACTACGGGTCCGCGGTGCCCCCACAGAAGTGGGACCACACATCATCATCCTTGTACCTACGGGTCAGCGGTGCCCCCACAGAAGTGGGACCATACATCGTCATCCCCGCAGACTACGGGTCCACGGTGCCCCCACAGAAGTGGTACCACACATCATCATCCCCGCATGTGTCACCCGTGGAACCACCAGCCTGATACCCTTGGGATACCCGAGAATACCCGAGGTGGTTTCAGGAGGTCCCACGCAGAACCACGGAAGTAACCCTGAATGTAAAAAAAATAAACCTGGCCTATACATTCAATACATACACCCTCCCCCCCAACACCTTCAGTACAATAATGTGCAAAATAACTATTATCCAGATATGGATAATAGATTAATTGCCCATTATTAAAAACATTAACTAGCATATACAAATAAATAAAGTACTACTGACCTCATCAATACGAAGTGTCCGCCGCCAGCGCCTTCCTTCCATCTCTTGCCCACACCAGACATAGCCAATACCAAGCCAATACATTGCAAGTACATTCAGATATCAATTAACCCCTTAAACACCTTATTGGATAATAACCGCAAAGGTAATTAAGGGGTTAAGCCACACAGGCACGATACCCACCCTTCACCCATGAACTTGTACTGTGGCTTCATCATGCAACTATATATATATACTGTATATATATACATACAGAGAGACAGAGAGAAAGAGAGAGAGAGAGATATATACAGTATATATATATACACACGTTATATACCTGTACATACCCATGATAAACCAATATACAGTACAAATAAATGTAGAAGGGTTATCAAAAGCATACTGCCCTACAACCAAACACTTCTCCATACAGACACTACATTAAAATCAATTTCCTTTAAAAATCCTAACTGATCTCACAATCTACTGTATATGATCACAAACCAATGAAAAAACTCACATTCCAATATATATGATGCATAAAATCTATGCACCATATACATTCTGCAAATGAATCAACCAAGTAAACAAAAATCAAAAGCCAATACATTGCAATTACATTCAGATATCAATTAACCCCTTAAACACCTGATCAGATAATAACCGCAAAAGTGATTAAGGGGTTAAGCCACACAGGCCCGATACCCACCCTCACCCATGAATTTGTACAGTGGCTTCATCATGCAACTATATATATATATATATATATATATAAATATATATATATACTGTATATATATACACAGAGAAATATATATATATATATATATATATATATATATATATATATATATATATACACAGTATATATATATATATATATATATATATATACACAGTATATATATATACACACGATGAACCAATATACAAATAAATGTAGAAGGGTTATCAAAAGCACTGTCCTACAACCAAACACTTCTCCATACATACACACTAAATTAAAATCAATTTCCTTTAATATTCATAACTGATTTCTCAATCTAAATCATCACTAAACCTCTGAAAAGCCATTTAAACAACTTACATTCCAATATAAATGATGCCTAAATATCTATGCACCATATACATTCTGCAAATTAATCAAACATGTAAACAAAAATCAATTAGCAATCATTATTTACATCCCTAAACAATTCACACTAGATCCCGAACAATAAAACCATTAACAAATTCACGCCTAGAGCAGAACAATTAAGCCTTTGAAAAAATATAAGTACCGACAAAAATACAACCTTTACAAACCAAGCCTATCCCTGACCTTCCTCAAACACACAATACAATACCAAGGAATACATCTATCTATTTTTAAAATACTTTAAACTCACAATAAAGCATACAGTAGCAGCATACACAAAATAATTTAAAACACATTTAATCCAGCTTTTAAAACAACATGATTTCTTACCCTTTACTGTATGTATATATCTCTCTAGACATATATACATACATACATACAGTGGCAAGAAATGATATACCACAACAACAAAAAAATACACATGTTAAAAAACCTTTTGAAAAAATGAACAAGTTAAATAAAATACATTTCTTTACTGTAGTTCACTTACCATTACTTGCCCCCACCGACTCCCGTTGCGCAGCTTACTCACGAACGTATCCACGATCAGGAACCCATAAAATAATAAACCATAAAATAATAAACATTATTCTAAAAATCCAAACCAATCCACGGGTCTTCTATTGGTAATCCATCTTTATCTTCATCTGTGTTCTTCTTTCTTCTATCTCCTTCCAGCGGGGCGGGGCGGGGTCTTCTCCCCGTCTGCGGCCACGCCCTGGTCTTCTTTCTTTCCCGGAGGTCCTTCCTCCGCGGCGTCTGGCTTCAAAATGAGACGACATAGGCTTTTAAAGGCCTATGACGTCACATTTTGCGTCATGGTTCCCATGGTCCTAATTGGACCGTGAAAACCATGTGTTTTGGCCGACAAAAAAAAATGATGACGTCACTTAAAGGGAATGAAAGCACAGCCAATCAGAATGGCTTTGCTTCAATTGCCTTTAAGATGACGTCATGAAAAGGCACATGGCCATCCTTACATGGTATGGTAGCCAATCAGAGCGTGGGAACTCCATCCCTACTCTGATTGGCTCTGGTATACCATGTGTCAGGGGCTTGGGGGAGAAAGGATGTGACGTCATGAAAACCTGTCACGTGGTACGGTAGCCAATCAGAGTAGGGATGGAGTTCCCACGCTCTGATTGGCTCTAGTACCATGTGTGCACGGCCATGTGCCTTTTCATGACGTCATCTTAAAGGCAATTGAAGCAAAGCCATTCTGATTGGCTGTGCTTTCATTCCCTTTAAGTGACGTCATCATTTTTTTTTTGTCGGCCAAAACACATGGTTTTCACGGTCCAATCAGGACCGTGGGAACCATGACGCAAAATGTGACGTCATAGGCCTTTAAAAGCCTATGTCGTCTCATTTTGAAGCCAGACGCCGCGGAGGAAGGACCTCCGGGAAAGAAAGAAGACCAGGGCGTGGCCGCAGACGAGGAGAAGACCCCGCCCCACCCCGCTGGAAGGAGATAGAAGAAAGAAGAACACAGATAAAGATAAAGATGGATTACAAATAGAAGACCCGTGGATTGGTTTGGATTTTTAGAATAATGTTTATTATTTTATGGTTTATTATTTTATGGGTTCCTGATCGTGGATTGGTTCGTGAGTAAGCTGCGCAACGGAAGTCGGTGGGGGCAAGTAATGGTAAGTGAACTACAGTAAAGAAATGTATTTTATTTAACTTGTTCATTTTTTCAAAAGGGTTTTTAACATGTGTATTTTCTTTTTTGGGGTATATCATTTCTTGCCACTGTATGTATGTATGTATATATGTCTAGAGAGATATATACATACAGTACAGTACAGGGTAAGAAATGATGTTGTTTTAAAAGCTGGATTAGATGTGTTTTAAATTATTTTGTGTATGCTGCTACTGTATGATTTATTGTGAGTTTAAAGTATTTTAAAATTAGATAGATGTATTCCTTGGTATTGTATTGTGTGTTTGAGGAAGGTCAGGGATAGGCTTGGTTTGTAAAGGTTGTATTTTTGTCGGTACTTATATTTTTTCAAAGGCTTAATTGTTCTGCTCTAGGCGTGAATTTGTTAATGGTTTTATTGTTCAGGATCTAGTGTGAATTGTTTAGGGTTGTAAATAATGATTGCTAATTGATTTTTGTTTACATGTTTGATTAATTTGCAGAATGTATATGGTGCATAGATATTTAGGCATCATTTATATTGGAATGTAAGTTGTTTAAATGGCTTTTCAGAGGTTTAGTGATGATTTAGATTGAGAGATCAGTTATGAATATTAAAGGAAATTGATTTTAATTTAGTGTGTATGTATGGAGAAGTGTTTGGTTGTAGGACAGTGCTTTTGATAACCCTTCTACATTTATTTGTATATTGGTTCATCGTGTGTATATATATATACTGTGTATATATATATATATACTGTGTATATATTGTTTGGGCCAATAATTACTCGCCCGGGGGTTAAATCCACTCGCCCAGGGCGAGCAAATGTATAGGTTTGTCGAGCACTGTATATATATATATATATATATATATATATATTTCTCTGTGTATATATATACAGTATATATATATATATATATATATATATATATATATATATATATATATATATATATATATTTCTCTGTGTATATATATATATATATATATATATATATATATATATATATATAGTTGCATGATGAAGCCACTGTACAAATTCATGGGTGAGGGTGGGTATCGGGCCTGTGTGGCTTAACCCCTTAATCACCTTTGCGGTTATTATCTGATCAGGTTTTTAAGGGGTTAATTGATATCTGAATGTAATTGCAATGTATTGGCTTTTGATTTTTGTTTACTTGGTTGATTCATTTGCAGAATGTATATGGTGCATAGATTTTATGCATCATATATATTGGAATGTGAGTTTTTTCATTGGTTTGTGATCATATACAGTAGATTGTGAGATCAGTTAGGATTTTTAAAGGAAATTGATTTTAATGTAGTGTCTGTATGGAGAAGTGTTTGGTTGTAGGGCAGTATGCTTTTGATAACCCTTCTACATTTATTTGTACTGTATATTGGTTTATCATGGGTGTGTACAGGTATATAACGTGTGTGTATATATATATATATACTGTATATCTCTCTCTCTCTCTCTCTCTCTCTTTCTCTCTGTCTCTCTGTATGTATATATATACAGTATATATATATAGTTGCATGATGAAGCCACAGTACAAATTCATGGGTGAAGGGTGGGTATCGTGCCTGTGTGGCTTAACCCCTTAATTACCTTTGCGGTTATTATCCGATAAGGTGTTTAAGGGGTTAATTGATATCTGAATGTACTTGCAATGTATTGGCTATGTCTGGTGTGGGCAAGAGATGGAAGGAAGGCGCTGGCGATGGACACTTCATATTGATGAGGTCAGTAGTACTTTATTTATTTGTATATGCTAGTTAATGTTTTTAATAATGGGCAATTAATCTATTATCCATATCTGGATAAAAGTTATTTTGCACATTATTGTACTGTAGGTGTTGGGGGGGAGGGTGTATGTATTGAATGTATAGGCCAGGTTTTATTTTTTTTACTTTCAGGGTTATTTCCGTGGTTCTGCGTGGGACCTCTGGAGACCACCTCGGGTATTCTCGGGTATCCCAAGGGTATCAGGCTGGTGGTTCCACGGGCGACACATGCGGGGATGATGATGTGTGGTCCCACTTCTGTGGGGGCACCGCGGACCCGTAGTCTGCGGGGATGACGATGTGTGGTCCCACTTCTGTGGGGGTACCGCCGACCCGTAGGTGCGGGGATGATGATGTGTTGTCCCACTTCTGTGGGGGCACCGCGGACCCGTAGTGAGCACCCGTGAGTTCCCCAGACCCCCGAGGGAACCACCCGAGGCCCCGCAGACACCTGTGGGTTTGACTCGGGGCTCCCAGACATCCTTGGGCCTACCGTGGGGACCCAATTGTGGCTCACGGTGACCCAAGGAGACCACCTGGGGGCCATGGTAATGGCAGGATCCACCAGCAGGCCTCCAGAACCTGTGTAAAAAGGGCTGCTGGTAAACTGTAGGTCTGTCCAGGTGCCCTGCCAGCCCACCGGGGACTAGTGTGGGGCTGCGTTATGAACCCTGTATTTAAAAGAATAAATCTTGTATTTATGGGGGGGCACAGGGGGTGGGTAATGTATTTAATAAATATAATGCTGTTTATTGTGGGTCATTGTACTGTTTTTATTGTGGGTACTGGGGGTGGGGTGTTTCCCCAACGGTATGTGGGTAGGCCTCCCTTGTGGGTACTGACTGGGTGGTTAGGCCTCATGGGGGGGGGTTAGTGTGGGAGGGTATTTAGGCATCCCGGGTGGTGGGTGAGGGTTGGTTAACCCCTTCATGACTGTAGCGGTTAATAACCGCTATGGTGATTAAGGGGTTAGGGGACATTACTTTGTATGTTTTAATTTTTGTGTCTGTTTTGCAGAAGTGGAGGGGCCATGGCCAGGATGGGGGGGGGGATAACGGTATGTGGGTAGGGGGTGAGGGTGGTTAGACCTCACAGTATGCACATTGGGTCCCCCCCCCTCCCCACATTTACATACACTGCACTGACATCAATGCAGGGAGGGAGATTTACTGGTAACGGAAACATCTCTCTGCCTTCAGTGTAATCTGTTTAAAGACCCCTCCCCCCTAATGTGTGTTTCTGTAAAATCTCTCTCCATTCAGTGTAATCTGTTTAACAGAAACATTAGGGGGGAGGGGGCTTTAGGCCTTTAAATCTCTCTCCCTTCAGTGTAATCTGTTTAACAGAAACATTAGGGGGGAGGGGGCTTTAAACAGATTACACTGAAGGCAGGGAGATACAGGGAATGAACTGTATTGTTCATCATGTATGTTGTTTATTGCAATGCTGTGTATAATGTATAAGGTTTTTTACAATTAGATAGATGTAATCCTTGGTATTGTAAGGGTTAGCTTTGGTTTTAAATTGTGTTTTCTGGTTGGTACTTACAGTATATATTGATTTTTGTTTACTTGATTGGTTAAAATATTTGACTTGTTTGGAAGTGTTTGTATTTACTGGTAGAGTAGCTTGCAATTATATTGTTAACATTCATTTGCAGAATGTATATGGTGCATAGATTTTATGCATCATTTATACAATGTAAATGCAATGTACTGTGTGGATTGGAATGTTATGTTTTATATTGTAAAATCAGTTAGGATTATTAAATGGATTATTATTATTGTCTGTATAGAGAAGCGTTATTTGTAGGACAGTATGATTTTGATAACCATTCTACATGTATTTGTATATTGGTTCATCATCTGTGTGTATATATACTGTATACTGTGTCAGTGGGCTAATTTTAATTTTTGCTGCTGTTGACCCTGCCTGCCTATGTTCTATTTTGAACCCTTATCTATGTCCTATATCTCTGGACATCATTAGTGGACTGTGCTGTGCTGCCTGATGCTTGCAGTATTTCATTTTCAAGGAGCTGAGTATTTTCTGATTATTTCTCCCTCCCTCTGTTTCCCTTAATTTTTTTTGAAATTATGTATTTGGGTTACTAAATGAAGTATTCTATATGCATGCCTTGAATTAACATCGTTTGTACTGCAATAGGCTTATTATAGTGTTTTTAACACTTTAACTGCTATCAATCTAGCACCATGGTTTTTTTTTGTGTTTGAATGGTTTTTTTGACCTTTTTAAATGATGTCTCCTAACTAGTAATACTTATTGTGACCGGCCGGTCTGATTTACTCCATTGCGGGAAATTATCTTTTCCCTCAGTGAGTTAGGGTTATCTTGGGGCATCAATCTTTTCTTGTATTTTTTTTGGGGTCCGGTATATATTTTTTTCTTTAAATTTTTTTTATTGTCCACTAATCAATTATAGTCAGGCGGGTTCATTGGTCAGTTGTTTGTATTTCTGTTATCTTTTGGATTTAATTAAAGTACCCTTTATATTTTTGCAATTATTTGTCTGAGTGCTACTTTAGAGGTTTCTTTTTTTGTTGTGTTTCCATATATATATATATATATATATATATATATATATATATATATATATATATATATATATATATATATATATATATATATATATGTATATATATATGTATACAGTATATATGTACACAGTATATACTGTATATGTATAGGGATTGTTGTTATTATATATATACTGTATATATATCCAGTATATATATATCCAGTATATAATTATTTCTCTTCATGTATTTATTTATTTATTTAGATTTATTTATTAATTGTGGGGCTGCTGTGCGTGAATTTTTTTTTATTGGGGGTGTTGGGGGTGTTTGGCCCTTTGGGTGAGTTTAGGACTTGCAGCAGCAGCACAATTAATAAATAAATCTAAATAAATAAATAAATAAATGAATATAAATAAATACATTTAAAATACATTTTTATTGATAGTGTAGATGTGCAGAGGGTCTCCAGAGCAGAACCGCACTGGTTTCAGGTCTGGGGACCCCCTGCTCCCCGAGATACAGGCCCCTTTAGGGGGTGCCGCTATCCCTCTGCTCTGCTTGGTTTACAGGCCGCGATCACGTGGTCGGGCCCTTTAAACCAAGCAGAGGGATACCGGCACCCCATAAAGGGGGCTGTATCTCGGGGAGCAGGGGGTCCACAGACCTGAAACCAACGCGGTTTAGCTCCGGAGACCCCCTGCACATGTACACTATCAATAAAAATGTATTTAAAATGTATTTATTGTCATTTATTTATTTATTTATTTAGATTTATTTATTTATTTTTTGGCGGCTGCTGTGTGTGTATTTTTTTTATTGTGGGTAGCGGGGGTGGGCGAATGGGGTATTAGCCCCAACGATGGTTGTTTAGGGCTTGTGGGGGGGTAGCGGGAGGGCTTAACCCCTTCATGACCATAGCGGTATTAACTGCTACGGTCGTGAAGGGGTTAAGTGCACCCGCAACCCCCCCGCAAGTCCTAAACTCACACCAAGGGCCAAATACCCCCCTCACCCATCCCCACTACACACAATAAAGCGGGCACGGTGGGTTAACCCCTTCATTGCCTTAGCGGCTATCCGCTATGGTTATGAAGCAGCATTTCTGTATTTTTAATAATATTGAGCAGGAGCAGGGGGGGTCCCTGAGCATTAATTTCTGGCTCAGGGAACCCCCTGCTCACTGTACAATATTATTAAAATACAGAAATGCTGCTTCTTTACCATAGCGCATAGCCGCTAAGGTAAAGAACGAGTGTTTATTTATACTGTATACTGTATGTGTTTTATTGATACTGTACATGTGCAGAGGGTCTCCAGAGCAGAACCGCTGGGGACCCCCTGCTTCCCGAGATACAGGCCCTTTTATGAGGTGCCGGTATCCCTCTGCTCTGCTTGGTTTACAGGCCGCGATCACGTGGTCGGGCCCTTTAAACCAAGCAGAGGGATACCGGCACCCCCTAAAGGGGGCTGTATCTCGGGGAGCAGGGGGTCCACAGACCTGAAACCAACGCGGTTCAGCTCCGGAGACCCCCTGCACATGTACACTATCAATAAAAATGTATTTCAAATAATTTTTAATGTGCCGATGTTTGCGCAAAGAGAGAGCAGCGGATCTCTCTCTGCTGCAAACACATCTCGCCCCCGCCGCCCATACAGTAGTATCATTTATGTATGTGCATATACAGTACTGTATGTGTACAGTACTGTATGTTAGGGCTTATAGGGGTTGTTGTTATACAGTATATATATATATATATATATATATATATATATACTGTGTATATATATATATATATATATATATATATATATATATAATCAAAAAATAAATAGATGATACCGTTCTGTGGCTAACGAAATGCTTTTATTTGTGCGAGCTTTCGAGATACACTGATCTCTTCTTCCGGCGATGTTACAACATGTTGTAACATCGCCGGAAGAAGAGATCAGTGTATCTCGAAAGCTCACACAAATTGCATCTCATCCCAGCCTCTGTTTAAAAGCTGTGTTTAAAACAGCATGCAGTGGCTTGAGGATTGGCTTGTGTAATACGAGCTTGAGACAAAAGGTGGCACTGAGTGCTCATTTGCATGTCATTTCCCAGAATCCCTTGCTGCAGTGGAAGCGCTGTATGCTGGGTGACAATGGGGAAAGACAGGGTTGCAGACCTGTCTAAGACATGCAAATGAACATACAGTAATATTTACAGTTGCTATATATATATATATATATACTGTGTATATACAGTACTGTATATATATATATACTGCATTACAATTCATGAATTTATGCCATCTGGTGGACACGCGAATCATTGCAGCCTATTAAATCCTGATCATTATCATTTAACAGATCAGGCCCCCGTCAGCCAGGCATGAACCGTGGCTGGGAAGGCAAACGCAACGGGGCTTGTCAGAGGTGAGGAGCAGCGCATTCCAGGTATCTGCCAGGTACAAACTGGGCATTTGCTCGAATAAAGTGTGTCGATGCTGTAGGTTATTTTCTAGTTTCCCCTCAAGTTCGCTAAATTTGGGGTTGGGCCTCCAGGTGTCTACTTCAGAGAGCTTCAGCTCAAGTTCACTTTCTATCTTTTTGAGTTTTTCTTTCTGAAACTCCAGTAAAAGGTTCCTGAGCATGATGGAGCATTGTTTGAGAACCAGCTCCCATGATCTAATGAAATCTGGGTCCACTATATTATGTGCTGGGGCAACATTAGCACGTAGGCCTCTGGGGATCAGTTCAGCTGCTACACTGGCGACACACTTTATTCGAGCTCGGCTAGTCCCACGAATTCGGGTATACCCGGGTGTATTGAGGTTTGTGACTGTTTTCTGCCCGAGTGCATTGAGGTATTTTCCAGGCAGGGATTAAAGCATTTTATTCCCCCTGGCTGCAATACTGCACAGTATATATATATATACTGCATTACAATTCATGAATTTATGCCATCTGGTAGACACGCGAAGCATTGCAGCCTATTAAATCCTAATCATTATCATTTAACAGATCAGCCGCCCATCAGCCAGGCATGAACCCAGGCTGGGAAGGCAAACACAACGAGGCTTGTCAGAGGTGAGGAGCGGCGCATTCCAGGTATCTGCCAGGTACATACTGGGTATTTGCTCGAATAAAGTGTGTCGGTGCAGTAGGTAGTTTTCAAAGCTGAATATTTCCCACCAAGCCCTCCAGCGTTGTCTATAGGTATTATCGAGCTCGTTTAAAAATTTGGAAATATCTGGATGTTCGGGGTTCGCTACTCCCTCAAACTCACTGGAAAATATATTCTCAGCTTCTTTCTGCCATGCTTCATAATCAGGTAGGCCAGACAGGAATCCTGACATAATAAGTAAGTATAGGGCGAGCTAGGGACAGAGTAGGCAGAGAACACCTATATAAAGTAGATAAGGTAATAGGGGAGCCCCTGCTGCTGCCTCACAGGGCTGTAATCACTTCCGCATTCATGTCTCTGACCGCGAGTTAATGCGGTGTCCTGCCCGCGCTGTTACACAGGCTACCAGTGCCCCGATGGACACTTAGAGCCTCTTGTCACTTAATATTGTTAGGGTTATTGCTCCCCACTCAGTACTCACTGCAGTCCTGTTAGATATGTGCTGTAATATACCGCTATTGAGCTACTATCATTATTATATACAGCCTCCGCCTCCTCACATGCAGTGTTAATCCATGTGCACAGCTGATCACATTAGGGTGCCCACCATTACACTCTAAGCACATTATCAACTATCACCATTTGTGACAGTGTTGCAGAGGTCACTATGGGGTACTGTATGCCTATATTGTGAACCTCTGGGGTCTACCTGTGATCAGCTTCACACAGCACTGGGCGCACATCAATAACCAGTGAGGAAGGTTTTTCAGACTGCACATTGAGACCTACTGGTGCACAATATATATTTTTCAGTACACCAGTCACCACCAGTCACAACATTACCACATACTGCACCGACACACTTTATTCGAGCAAATACCCAGTATGTACCTGGCAGATACCTGGAATGCGCCGCTCCTCACCTCTGACAAGCCCCGTTGTGTTTGCCTTCCCAGCCTGGGTTCATGCCTGGCTGACGGGCGGCTGATCTGTTAAATGATAATGCTTAGGATTTAATAGGCTGCAATGCTTTGCGTGTCTACCAGATGGCATAAATTCATGAATTGTAATGCAGTATATATATATATACTGTGCAGTATTGCAGCCAGCGGGAATAAAATGCTTTAATCCCTGCCTGGAAAATACCTCAATGCACTCGGGCAGAAAACAGTCACAAACCTCAATACACCCGGGTATACCCGAATTCGTGGGACTAGCCGAGCTCGAATAAAGTGTGTCGCCAGTGTATGGTTTATGCATATACTGCCTAGTGTGACCTGGTGATATAGTACATCATCGAGTTAACCCTACCTTTCACCCTCACTGAGGTTTTTATTAGGATTTAGTTTCCTGTGTGATATTGATACACAACAGGAGACGTCTATTATATTGATCGTGAGCCCTATGGCTGTCAGTATTACGATCCTACGACCTCTAGTACGTCATTTTAACACCCATAATTTTATATATGTGTTGTATTAAATAAAGTTTATATTTTAAATCATACACTAATCACCAGAGGGTGAACTTGAGTGCCACACTAGGTTCTTTTCAACCGTTTCTACTTAATAGTTATTTTGCACATTATTGTACTGTAGGTGTTGGGGGGGGGGGTGTATGTATTGAATGTATAGGCCAGGTTTATTTTTTTTACATTCAGGGTTTGTTCCGTGATTCCGTGTGAGACCTCTGGAGACCACCTGTGGTTTCCTCGGGTATCTCACGGGTACCAGGCTGGTGGTTCCACGGGTGACACATGCGGGGATGAAGCTGTGTGGTCCCACTTCTGTGGGGGCACCGCCGACACGTAGTCTGCGGGGATGAAGCTGTGTGGTTCCACTTCTGTGGGGGCACCGCCGACCCGTACGTGTGGGGATGAAGATGTGTGGTCCCACTTCTGTGGGGGCACCACGGACCCGTAGTGAGCACCCGTGAGTTCCCCAGACCCCCGTGGGAACCACCCAAGGCCCCGCAGACACCTGTGGGTCTGACCCGGGGCTCCCAGACATCCTTGGGCCTACCGTGGGGACCCAATTGTGGCCCACGGTGACCCAAGGAGACCACCTGGGGGCCATGGTGCTGGCGGGACCCACCAGCAGGCCTACAGAACCTGTTTGAAAAGGGCTGCTGGTACCCTGTAGGTCTGTCAGGTGCCCCGCCAGCCCACCGTGGACTCGCGTGGGGCTGCGTTATGAACCCTGTTTTTAAATGGATAAATCTTGTATTTATGGGGGGCACAGGGGGTGGGTAATGTATTTAATAAATGTAATGATGTTTATTGTGGGTCACTATTGTTTTTATTGTGGGTACAGGGGGTGGGGGGGTTCCCCAACGATATGTGGGTATTCCTTGTGGGTACTGGGTGAGGGGGGTTAGGCCTCACGGGGTGAGGGGTTAGTGTGGGAGGGTATGTAGGCGTCCCGAGTGGTGGGTGAGGGTGGGTTAACCCCTTAATGACTGTAGCGGTTAATAACCACTATGGTGATTAAGGGGTTAGGGGACATTACTTTGGATGTTTTAATTTTTGTGTCTGTTTTGCAGAAGCGGAAGGGCCATGGCCAGGATTGGGGGGGGGTAACGGTATGTGGGTAGTGGGTGAGGGTGGTTAGACCTCACAGTATTCACATCGGGCCCCCCCCTCCCCACATTTACATATACTGCACTGACATCAACACAGGCAGGGAGATTTAACAGACACATTAGGGGGAGAGGGCTTTATACAGATTACACTCAAGGCAGGGAGATTTAACAGAAACATTAGGGGGGGATGGGGCTTTAAACAGATTACACTCAAGGCAGGGAGATTTAACAGAAACATTAGGTGGGAGGGGGCTTTACACAGATTACACTCAAGGCAGGGAGATACAGGGGAAGTACTGTACTGTATGTTGTTTATTGCAATGCTTCAATGTGTGTACAGTATAATGTTTTTTACAATTAGATAGATGTAATCCTTGGTATTGTAAGAGTTAGCCTTGGTTTTAAATTTTGTTTTCTGGTTGGTACTTATATATTGATTTTTGTTTACTTGATTGGTTAAAATAGTTGACTTGTTTGGAGGTACAGTATTTGTATTTAGCTTGCAATGATATTGTTCACATTCATTTGCAGAATGTATATGATGCATAGATTTTATGCATCATAAATACAATGTAAATGCAATGTATTGATGAATGTGAGGTTTTTCATTGGCATTTGATGATTTAGATTGTAAGATCAGTTAGGTTTATTAAAGGAAATACATTGTAATGTAGTGTGTCTGTATGGAGAAGTGTTATTTGTAGTACAGTATGGTTTTGATAACCCTTCTACATTTATTTGTATATTGGCTCATCATGTGTGTGTATATATACGTATATATATATATATATATATATATATATATATATATATACGTATATATGTATATATATATATACGTATATATGTATAGGGATTGTTGTTATATATATATATATATATATGTATAATTATTTATATTCATGTATTTATTTATTTATTTAGATTTATTTATTAATTGTGGGGCTGCTGTGTGTGAATTTTTTTATTGTGGGTAGCGGGGGTGGGTGAAGGGGGTATTTGGCCCTTGGTGTGAGTTTAGGTGTTGCGAGGGGGTTGCGGGTGCACTTAACACCTTCACGACCGTAGCAGTTAATACCGCTACGGTCGTGAAGGAGTTAAGTGCACCCGCTACCCCCCCACCCCCCGCAAGTCCTAAACAACCACCGTTGGGGCTAATACCCCCTTCACCCACCCCCGCTACCCACAATAAAAAAAATTCACACACAGCAGCAGCAGCACAATTAATAAATAAATCTAAATAAATAAATAAATACATGAATAGAAATAAATACATTTAAAATACATTTTTATTCATAGTGTAGATGTGCAGGGGGTCTCCGGAGCTGAACTGCTTTGGTTTTAGGTCTGAGGACCCACTGCTCCCCGAGATACAGGCCCCTTTATGGGGTGCCGGTATCCTTCTGCTTGGTTTACATGCCGCGGTCACGTGATCGGGACTTTAAATGCAGAGGGATACCGGCACCCCCTAAAGGGGCCTGTATCTCGGGGAGCAGGGGGTCCCCAGACCTGAAACCAACGCGGTTCAGCTCTGGAGACCCCCTGCACATCTACACTATAATAAAAATGTATTTTAAATGTATTTATTTATATTCATGTATTTATTTATTTATTTAGATTTATTTATTTATTTTTTGGGCGGCTGCTGTGTGTGAATTTTTTTTATTGTGGGTAGCGGGGGTGGGTGAAGGGGGTATTAGCCCCAACGATGGTTGTTTAGGGCTTGCGGGGGGGTAGCGGGAGGGGTTAAAACCTTCATGACCGTAGCGGTATTAACTGCTACGGCCGTGAAGGGGTTAACTGCACCCGCAACCCCCTGCAAGTCCTAAACTCACACCAAGGGCTAAATACCCCCTTCACCCACTTCCACTACCCACAATAAAGCGGGCACGGTGGGTTAACCCCTTCATTGCCTTAGCGGCTATCAGCTATGGTAATGAAGCAGCATTTCTGTATTTTTAATAATATTGTGCAGGATCAGGGGGTCCATTGAGCTTTGATTTCTGGCTCAGGGAACCCCCTGCTCACTGTACAATATTATTAAAAATACAGTCATGCTGCTTCGTTACCATAGCACATAGCCGCAAAGGTAAGGAATGAGTGTTTATTTATATATGTGTTTTATTCATACTGTAGATGTGCAGAGGGTCTCTGGAGCTGAACCGCTGTGGTTTTAGGTCCGGGGACCCCCTGCTTCCCGAGATACAGGCCCCTTTAGGGGGTGCCGGTATCCCTCTGCTTTGTTTACATGCCGCGGTCACGTGATCGGGACCTTTAAATGCAGAGGGATACCGGCACCTCATAAAGGGGGCTGTATCTCGGGAAGTAGGGGGTCCCCGGACCTGAAACCAATGCGGTTCAGCTCCGGAGACCCCCTGCACATGTACACTATGAATAAAAATGTATTTTAAATAATTTTTAATGTGCCGATGTTTGCGCAGAGAGAGCAGCGGTTATCTCTCTGCGGCAAACACATCTCGCCCCCGCCGGCCTATAGTATCATTGATGTGCATACAGTATATATATACTGTATAACAACAATCCCTATAACCCCTAACATACAGTACTGTACACTATACGTATACTGTATGCCCATCAATGATACTATAGGCCGGCGGGGGCGAGATGTGTTTGCCGCAGAGAGATAACCGCTGCTCTCTCTGCGCAAACATCGGCACATTAAAAATTATTTAAAATACATTTTTATTCATAGTGTACATGTGCAGGGGGTCTCCGGAGCTGAACCGCATTGGTTTCAGGTCCGGGGACCCCCTACTTCCCGAGATACAGCCCCCTTTATGAGGTGCCGGTATCCCTCTGCATTTAAAGGTCCCGATCACGTGACCGTGGTATGTAAACAAAGCAGAGGGATACCGGCACACACTGCATTACAATTCATGAATTTATGCCAACTGGCGGACACGCGAAGCATTGCAGCCTAGTAAATCCTGAACCATTATCAATTAACACATCAACCGCGCGTCAGCCGGGCATGACCCCTGGCTGGGAACGCGGCATGCTCCGGGTGAACAGCGTGGCATTCCAGGAACCAGCCAGGGACAAACCGGTGATTTGTTAGAATAAAGTGTGCCGCAACAGTAGACACATTCTGTAAAGACTTTCTCCGACAAACCCACCCTGAAACTTACAGCTGGTCCCAGCATCCCAGGAAAGGAAAACACAGAAATCTTTAATGTCGCATAATATGCACACAGTCACACTAATGCATATAGGAAATCTGGGTCCAAGAGCTGACAATTTAGGATCCCAACACACGGATCAGGGGTAATCAAGTGGGCTGAACCTTTATTTGTGTGCCTGGTTACCCCTTTACTATTACACCTCCCCCTTAAGATGAAGGCTTTGTTACAACCACCTCCTCCGGTGGTTTAACTGGCCTGACAAGTCTTGAGCCTGGTGGCTCACTGGGACTGTCCTGGCATGAAAGTCCATCGGCATTGCCGTATTCACTTCCTTTCTTAAGCTCTATGGAAAAGTCAAATTCTTGCAGGGCAAGACTCCAGCGGAGGAGCTTGCCATTTTCCCTGGCCACCCTTTGTAGCCAACTCAAGGGGTTGTGATCAGTGATCACGGTGTATGTCCGGATATACAGATAGGGCTGCAGTTTTCTCAGAGCCCACACAATAGCCAAACACTCTTTTTCAATTGTGGCATAAGCCACTTCCCTGGGAAGTAACTTTCTGCTCAGGTGCACCACAGGATGCTCTCCCGCCTCCTCCCCAACTTGACTGAGTACAGCACCGATACCGTAATCGGAGGCATCGGTCTGCATCAAAAATTTCTTGGAATAGTCAGGGGCTGCCAGGATGGGTGTGCTGGGCAGCGCTGTCTTGAGTGCCTGAAACGCTGTTTCACAAGCAGGAGACCAGGCGACACAGAACCGGGTGGTCCCTTCCTTCTTAGGTACCAGGACTACCGGACAAGCCCAAGGGCTCTGCGATGGTACTGCTGCAGCACATCTGAGTCTAACACGTCAGGAACGTGGTGATAGAGCAGAGCACTTCCGCAAAAAATAAAATCAAAAGAAGAGGGCCTGATGCAAAAAAATAAATTATTTATTAGGCATGATAGCCAAAAAGAACAAACACACTAAGGTTTAAAAACTCTGACGCGTTTCCCGCCGTGGAGGCGCTTTATCAAAGAGTCTCTTTGATAAAGCGCCTCCACGGCGGGAAACGCGTCAGAGTTTTTTTTTTTTTTTCAACTTCAAAATTTTTATTGGGTTTCACAACAGGTACGTTATGCCACATCCCATAATAAAACAATTTGAAACCCCCCGAGGTTTACCCTTTTCGCTCTCACAATCAAGGGTAAAATCACTCAAAAGCAGTAAGGGACTTACAACATGCACTCACAAGACTAGACAAACCTGACTCACCTGACCAAAGACTAGACAACAGAGGAAAAAAACAACAAGGAGGGAGAAGGAGAGGGGGTAGGGGGGGGGGGAATGGACTGCCACCGTGTTCTTCGGTAGTGGAAGGTCTGCTTTTGGTCCGTGCTGCGCCCTTCTTTGAGACACCTGACGACTCCTCCTCTTGGTTCTGGATTTAATAGTCGAGGGGATCCTACCTGTTACGTGCCTATGTTATAGTATGTTCCGCTCCGTCACCAGAGAACGCACTTGTACTTATTATTGCAAAATTGTGCTGGCATCTACCCCGGGGATGTCGGATTGGGTGAGCCATGGCTCCCACACTTTTAAGAAATTTCGGCCAGAGTCGTTGACCCAGCTAGTCAACTGTTCCATCTGGCAAACTTGCCATAATCTGTTTCGAATTTTGGGGAAGACTGGTGGATCTTGCTGTATCCACACTGCTGCGATCTCGCACCTAGTGGCTGTGGCCATATGTGCCACCAATTTCTGTGCCGATTTTGGCAGCCCCCGGGCCCGTCTGCCCAGTAAGAACAGCCACGGGTCCAGGGGAACCTCTAAATCGAGGATACCTTGTGCCCAAGCTCTAATGCTCTCCCAAATCGGGAGTACCTTCGGGCAGGACCACAGCATGTGGACTAGGTCTGCTGATTCCCCGCACTGTTTTGGGCAGAGCGGGGAATACCCGCTGACGAATTTAGACAGACGTAATGGGGTGTGATACCAGCGCATCATGACTTTATATGCGTTCTCTTTTAACGTTGAGCAGATGGAGCTTTTGGCCGCCGCCTGCAAGATCCACTCCCAGTCTTTGTCCTCTAAAGTCTCCCCTAGGTCTGTCTCCCATTTAGTCATGTAGTTCAGTTTGTCGACGTCAGGTCCACTTGGACAGATCACTTCCCGGTATAATCTAGAGGTAAGTCCCCGTGTGTCCGTTGCTCTGGAACACAGCTGCTCAAAATTGGTCCTAGCTGGTCTAATTGGAAATTTGTTATAGAATGCTCTTATCTGAAGGTAGCGGAATAATTCAGTGTTTGGAAGGCCTTTTTCTGATTTGACGTGTTCGAATGTTTTAATATCCTGAGGCCCCTTCAGATTCATTAATCGCTTATATCCCGACTGTATCCAAATTTTAAAGTGCCGCCCTCCGGCCATCCCCGGGGCGAAATCTGGGTTATCGAATAGCGGGGTCATCAAGGAGTGTTTTGTCGTTAGTTTATGTTTAAGTTTGGAACTCCTCCACACCGCCAGAGAGTTCACCATGGTCCGTAGCAGCACTCCCACTGTGTTGTCGCAGCGTTTTGGCAGCCAAATTAAATTATTCAACTCTATTGGAGCACAGCAGGTTTTCTCCAGTGCCACCCATCTCCGCAGGGACGGGTCAAGGTGCCACTGGACAATCTGACCTAATCTTGCTGCTTTGTAATATGCCATCAAGCAAGGTACCGCTAGTCCCCCTCTAATCGTGGGCCTGGTTAGTATACTCTTAGCAATTCGTGGACTCTTCTTGTGCCAAATGAATTTCATGATCTTTGACTGTAAGGCGAGGATATCTGCCCGCACCAATGGTATTGGCAGGACCTGGAACAGGTAAAGCACCCTTGGCAGGAGATTCATCTTAATGCTATGAATTCGTCCAAACCAGGAAATTCCAAACCCCGCCCACACCCTCAGGTCCTCTCTTAAAGCTTGGAATAATTTGGGATAATTTGCTTTGTATAATGAGTCATATGTCTTGGTAATTTGGATACCTAAGTATTTGATAGAGGAGGCTTGCCATTTAAAATTAAAATTTAGTTCAAGTAATTTCTCCATTGGGCGCGGGAGACTAATATTTAGGGCTTCAGACTTCGTCTGGTTAATTTTGAACCCAGAAATGAGGCTGAACGCTCCCAGAATCTCAAAGACATTGGGCAGGGAAGTGAGCGGCTTCGACAGGGTCAGTATCACGTCATCAGCGTATAATGCCACTTTATGGGATTGGTCCCCTACGTCTATCCCTGATATATCTGGGCTTAGGCGAATATGAGCCGCCAGGGGTTCTATACATAATGCAAACAGCAGAGGGGACAGGGGGCACCCCTGTCGCGTCCCGCTACAGATGTTAAATTGCTCCGATGGGAAGCCCTGGTGGCGCACCCTAGCTGTGGGGCCTTTATACAGGGCCAAGATGGCTTCTAGGAGGCGTCCCTCGAAACCGAATGCTCCTAGTACTGCCCTCAGATAGGACCAATCGATCCTATCGAAGGCCTTCTCAGCATCCAGACTCAACAGCATAGACGGGATATTCTTTTTATTGGCCAGATCGATCAAATCTATAATCCGTCTTGTGTTGTCTGCCGCCTGCCTTCCTCCAATAAATCCCACCTGATCCGGGTGGATTAGCCCTGGTAGGACAATGCCCACCCTGTTAGCTAATAGTTTAGAGAATATTTTCACATCGGAATTAATCAGGGATATGGGCCGATAGCTCTTACAGTCTACCGGGTCCTTACCTGGCTTGTGGATCAGGGAGATTGAGGCCTGGAGCATCTGGGATGGAAAGGAGCCCCCCGCTAGAATTTCGTTAAATAATTTTAGAAGCTGTGGCGCTAGTATTTTCAGGAATTTTTTGTAATATAAATTTGAAAAACCATCTGGTCCCGGAGCTTTGGCTGGTTTAAGGGCCTTTATAACCTCTGACAATTCTTCAAATGTAAAGTCACTCTGTAGTGCCTCCCTTTCTGCCCTGCTCAATTTGGGAAGGCGTGCCTCTTTTAGGAACTTCTGGGTTTTTTCTCCTATTTTCTGTGTGTGGCTGACCTTATCTCCATCATAGAGAACTTCATAGAAATTTTTAAATTCCGCGACAATTCTTCTAGGGTCGGAGGTAAGGTCCCCCCCCTTGGTGCGGATGGAGGAGATACTATAATTAGGGAGTTTGTTACGTAATTTATTGGCAAGTAAGGTATCTGGCTTGTTGGCTTTGTCGTAAAACTTACGCTTGGACCACGCCAACTCCCTCTCGGCTCTGGAGTTTAGCAACAAATTGAGTCTAGTTTTAGTGTCAGAGAGTTCCTTTAGGGTAGCGCCCTGTTTATTGAGACTATGAAGTGCGGAGAGGTGTGCTAGTCTCTCTCGCAAATCTTTTATCTGGGACTCCTTAGCTCTTTTGGTTTGTGCTGCTAAATTCATTAGGAGTCCCCTCATGGTCGCCTTATGGGCCTCCCAAAGAGTAGAGTGGGAAGATACGCTCCCTGTATTGATTTCGAAATATTCCTTAATTTTATCTCCTATCGCCCGCTCCGATGTTGGATTTTTTAACAGCAGCTCGTTTAATTTCCAGTTCGCCCCCGGTCTGTCCAGCAGCCGCAAAGCACATCGCAGCTCAATTGGTGCGTGGTCTGACCATGAAATATCATGGATCCCAGAATGGGAGACCATGGAGACCGCTTTGTTAGAGACCAGGAAGTAATCTATCCTACTGTATCTGTTATGGGGGTGTGAGTAGAAAGTGTATGCTCTTTCCGAGGGGTGATGTTCCCTCCAAATGTCAATTAACTGGCAATCACGGAGCCCTTGATGTATAGTTAGTACGTCTTGTTTCTGTGGTAAGTTAGTCCCCGTGCATCTGTCCAAGTCTGGGTCTAGGGTGCGGTTCATGTCTCCTGCCAGGAATATACAACCTATTGCCACCTTGTGTAGTTTATCAAAAAATGATGTGAAGAATTGCGGTGTCTGTTCGCAGGGGGCATAGATTGAGCTCAAAGTGACCTCTTGGTTGTTAATTGTGCCCGTGACGATAACATAGCGTCCATCCACATCTTTATATGTTTTAACTACCTGGAAGGGCACTCTGCGGTGGATTAGTATTGCCACTCCTCTTTTCTTAACTTTCGCAGAGGACATGAACATTGTCCTATAGTGCCTGTCCAGGTAGTTGGGGTGATTCGACTTGGAGAAGTGTGTCTCCTGAACGAATACTATATCCGCTTTTTTGCGAACATAGTCCCTGAATGCAATTCTGCGCTTTATTGGGTTGTTGAATCCCTTGACATTATGGGAAATAAAGATCAAATCGTTACTCATCCTTGACTTGGACTGAACCTGCAGCAGGGGGGCGGTGGAGGCGTATGTTTCGCCAGGAACCGAGACTGAGGAAGAGCCGTCTCCGACCTGTAGCACTCACGCTGATCTTTGGATGGTGGGTCCTGTGGGTTGGGGGGAAACAATAGGGAAACATGGGGAAAGACACACATAGAACAAAAAACAATTAGTGTCCTCCGAGCTGTGGCCCCGCCACCTTGGCTCAGATTCCATTGCCTTTGGGGGCTGGGCACCTGCCACTGGGCCCTCTCCGATGTTATCTCACTTCGTGAACCCCCTCCCTCCCAAAGGACTTCGCTGGGATAACCCCTTCCCAGCCCCTGGCCCATGCGGACCGCAGAGCAGGCAGAGATCCCTCAGCTCCCGCCCCGCTCCTAAACCAAAAACTTGCACAATACCTATATAACTTATAACTTATAACTCCTGGGTTTATCGCTAACCACAGTATTAAGTGCTACCGCTTGCGTCCTTGCCCTTTATTTCCCTAACTGGACGGGTGGCCTCTTTATCTTCCACCTCTCTTAGAGAACGTTCTTTGGTGTACTATCTCTCCCTTCTATTTTCTCTTCGGACTCCCTTCCCTGACGAACTCTTTACTAACCTTTTCCATTACCCTGTATCTCATTTACTTGCTATTGCCCTCTCAATACTTCCTCTCCCTTCTTCCCTCTGGTATAACCACTTGTCCTTACCTTGTCCTTGTCCTTACCCTCCTCCCTCCCGTCCCTCTTCTCTACTGCTACTCCACTTGCTTCTTCCATCTGTCTCCTTCCTGTTTCCATCCCTTCCCTTATGCCTTCCTCTTGCCCCACCCCGCTTACTCCCTTACCTCTTCCACCCTCTCTGCCTCCCCCCGGCTATATCTGCCTTCTTATATGCTCCACCTACCTTACCCTTATTCTATCCTGCCTTCCGCCGCTGATCTTAACTTCCCTCCCTTATAGCCCTGTGTGGGACTCCTTTCCCCCCCCCTCTTAGGCCTTCCACCCTTGGGTACCCTCCCGGGGTGTGTCCGCTGGGCCTTCTTCGTTCCGGCGGTGTGTCGCTTGCAGCTGCTGCTGCCCCTGCAGTTGCGGCGCTTGGGACCGGCGAAAATTGAAAATCCCGCCAGGCCGGGTCGCCCGCGTGACGCTCGTCGCCGCCTCCTGACGTCCTTAGGATCTTTCTGCCTCCTCCAAGATGGCCGCCCGCGCACTTCCTCTACTGGCGCCCGGACATCCGGCCGCCGCCATTTTGGGAGCGTCTTTCGTCCAGAACGGCTGTGTTCGCGCTCTCCTCCAGGTTGATGGTGGTTTCCTGCTCCTGCGTTCCAAGCTGGGTTTTTCTCTCACCTCGTGGGTGCCTCCATCTTTGGGCCTCCTGTTTCTCTCGTCCAGGTGAGTACCGCGTCTTTTACAGGTGGGAAAACGAGGATTTTTGCCCCTCCAGCTGGAACCTTAAATCAAGCTCGATCTTGCTGTAATGTAAGCGGGCTTAAGTCCGTAGCGATATAACAGGGAACTTAAAACTGATAACTGGGAAACTTAATACCCCAACACTGAGGATTATTTAGAGAGACTTTGCCTTGTTGTAACTCATCTTTTATTCCGTGGAGACCGGGGCGCTTGTCCCGCTGTTGCCCAGCTGGGGCCCGGGATCTCCTCTTCTTCTTCCACCGGCACTGGCGGGGTCCCCTTGAGGCCTAATTTCTGGAGGAACACCACTCCCTCCCCAATCTCCTTCATGTGAAGGGCCCGTCCATTTTTGCTGGTAGACAAACCAAAAGGGAAAGTCCAACGGTATCGGACGTTGTTGTCCCTCAGCACTTTTGTGATTGGGAGCAGGGCCCTGCGTCGCAGCAAGGTTAGGGGGGATAAGTCCTGGAAGATGAGCAATTTTGCTCCTTCAAATTCAATTGTAGGGGTGGCGCGGGACTTTTGGAGGATGGCCTCCCTGGTCTTGTAGAAGTGCAGCCGCGCTATGATATCCCGCGGTTGATCTGACTGCGTCGGCCTCGTTCTCAGGGCTCTATGGCAGCGATCCATCTCCAGTCTTTCCCTGGGGGTATCCGGCAGCAATTCCCCCATCCATCTCAGGACAAATTCCTCGCAATCCCCCACTTCTTCAGGGACCCCCCGTATCCTTATATTATTGCGACGCTCCCGATTTTCTGCGTCTTCCTGCTTTTCTTTCAGGTCATTAATTTGGATCTGCATCTCTGATGTTTTTTTTGCATTGCTTTTGGTTGCAGTGGTAACGATGTCAAGTTGGGTCTCAACTCGACCTGTGCGCTCTCCCAGGCTACAGATTTCCCTCCCCTGCTCTTTAATTTCTGCTTGCAAGAGGGTTTTTAGGTCGGTATATAAACGATTGAAATCGCCAAGCCTAACTGGCCTGTCTTCAGCGTTCTCGCCGTCCTCCTTCTCTCCCTCCCGTTCCGAATCAGAGCCCTGATTTGAATTCGGCGCCATTATGGCCTCCGCCGCGCTGCTCCTTGCGCTGTTAAAATATAGCGGGAGCCCCTTTGATTTCGGCGTTTTTGTTGCCCGTTTTGACATCCTGGTAGTTTAGTAGAGTTATGGTAGTTAAATTCTAGCAGTTCAGTATAGAGTGAAGGTATTTTAATTCTTTATATTATGAGCGGGGCATGGAGCACTGGAATCATGCATCCATACTCACTGCCATCGCGCATGCGCCTCCGCGTCAGAGTTTTTAAACCTTAGTGTGTTTGTTCTTTTTGGCTATCATGCCTAATAAATAATTTATTTTTTTGCATCAGGCCCTCTTCTTTTGATTTTCCTTTCCACGGCAGTGCTCTGCTCTCTCACCACGTTCCTGATGCTTACAGAGTATCAACAGAGATTAAGGGCAGTATAGAGAGGGAGGTAGAAGAGATGCTGGCCCTAGGGGTAAATGTACCATCCCAGAGCCCTTGGGCTTGTACGGTAGTCCTGGTACCTAAGAAGGTCAGGACCACCCAGTTATGTGTGGAATACCGGCAGCTCAATGCAGGGACTGTGTCAGATGCCTACCCCATGCCCCGCATGGATGAGTTGTTAGATGAAATTGTGGGGGGCAAGGTATCTGACAACCATGGATCTCAGTAAAGGTTGCTGGCAGATCCCCTTGACCTAGGAGGCAATGGAGAAGTTGGCATTCATTGCCCCATGTGGCCTCTATGAATTTCTAGTGATGCCATTTGGGATGAAGAATGCACCGGCTACCTTCCAACGCCTGGTCAATCGTTTGCTGGAGGGTATGCATGGGTTTGCAAGGGCATATATACAGTATATATATATACACACGTTATATACCTGTACATACCCATGATAAACCAATATACAGTACAAATAAATGTAGAAGGGTTATCAAAAGCATACTGCCCTACAACCAAACACTTCTCCATACAGACACTACATTAAAATCAATTTCCTTTAAAAATCCTAACTGATCTCACAATCTACTGTATATGATCACAAACCAATGAAAAAACTCACATTCCAATATATATGATGCATAAAATCTATGCACCATATACATTCTGCAAATGAATCAACCAAGTAAACAAAAATCAAAAGCCAATACATTGCAATTACATTCAGATATCAATTAACCCCTTAAACACCTGATCAGATAATAACCGCAAAAGTGATTAAGGGGTTAAGCCACACAGGCCCGATACCCACCCTCACCCATGAATTTGTACAGTGGCTTCATCATGCAACTATATATATATATATATATATATATAAATATATATATATACTGTATATATATACACAGAGAAATATATATATATATATATATATATATATATATATATATATATATATATACACAGTATATATATATATATATATATATATATACACAGTATATATATATACACACGATGAACCAATATACAAATAAATGTAGAAGGGTTATCAAAAGCACTGTCCTACAACCAAACACTTCTCCATACATACACACTAAATTAAAATCAATTTCCTTTAATATTCATAACTGATTTCTCAATCTAAATCATCACTAAACCTCTGAAAAGCCATTTAAACAACTTACATTCCAATATAAATGATGCCTAAATATCTATGCACCATATACATTCTGCAAATTAATCAAACATGTAAACAAAAATCAATTAGCAATCATTATTTACATCCCTAAACAATTCACACTAGATCCCGAACAATAAAACCATTAACAAATTCACGCCTAGAGCAGAACAATTAAGCCTTTGAAAAAATATAAGTACCGACAAAAATACAACCTTTACAAACCAAGCCTATCCCTGACCTTCCTCAAACACACAATACAATACCAAGGAATACATCTATCTATTTTTAAAATACTTTAAACTCACAATAAAGCATACAGTAGCAGCATACACAAAATAATTTAAAACACATTTAATCCAGCTTTTAAAACAACATGATTTCTTACCCTTTACTGTATGTATATATCTCTCTAGACATATATACATACATACATACAGTGGCAAGAAATGATATACCACAACAACAAAAAAATACACATGTTAAAAAACCTTTTGAAAAAATGAACAAGTTAAATAAAATACATTTCTTTACTGTAGTTCACTTACCATTACTTGCCCCCACCGACTCCCGTTGCGCAGCTTACTCACGAACGTATCCACGATCAGGAACCCATAAAATAATAAACCATAAAATAATAAACATTATTCTAAAAATCCAAACCAATCCACGGGTCTTCTATTGGTAATCCATCTTTATCTTCATCTGTGTTCTTCTTTCTTCTATCTCCTTCCAGCGGGGCGGGGCGGGGTCTTCTCCCCGTCTGCGGCCACGCCCTGGTCTTCTTTCTTTCCCGGAGGTCCTTCCTCCGCGGCGTCTGGCTTCAAAATGAGACGACATAGGCTTTTAAAGGCCTATGACGTCACATTTTGCGTCATGGTTCCCATGGTCCTAATTGGACCGTGAAAACCATGTGTTTTGGCCGACAAAAAAAAATGATGACGTCACTTAAAGGGAATGAAAGCACAGCCAATCAGAATGGCTTTGCTTCAATTGCCTTTAAGATGACGTCATGAAAAGGCACATGGCCATCCTTACATGGTATGGTAGCCAATCAGAGCGTGGGAACTCCATCCCTACTCTGATTGGCTCTGGTATACCATGTGTCAGGGGCTTGGGGGAGAAAGGATGTGACGTCATGAAAACCTGTCACGTGGTACGGTAGCCAATCAGAGTAGGGATGGAGTTCCCACGCTCTGATTGGCTCTAGTACCATGTGTGCACGGCCATGTGCCTTTTCATGACGTCATCTTAAAGGCAATTGAAGCAAAGCCATTCTGATTGGCTGTGCTTTCATTCCCTTTAAGTGACGTCATCATTTTTTTTTTGTCGGCCAAAACACATGGTTTTCACGGTCCAATCAGGACCGTGGGAACCATGACGCAAAATGTGACGTCATAGGCCTTTAAAAGCCTATGTCGTCTCATTTTGAAGCCAGACGCCGCGGAGGAAGGACCTCCGGGAAAGAAAGAAGACCAGGGCGTGGCCGCAGACGAGGAGAAGACCCCGCCCCACCCCGCTGGAAGGAGATAGAAGAAAGAAGAACACAGATAAAGATAAAGATGGATTACAAATAGAAGACCCGTGGATTGGTTTGGATTTTTAGAATAATGTTTATTATTTTATGGTTTATTATTTTATGGGTTCCTGATCGTGGATTGGTTCGTGAGTAAGCTGCGCAACGGAAGTCGGTGGGGGCAAGTAATGGTAAGTGAACTACAGTAAAGAAATGTATTTTATTTAACTTGTTCATTTTTTCAAAAGGGTTTTTAACATGTGTATTTTCTTTTTTGGGGTATATCATTTCTTGCCACTGTATGTATGTATGTATATATGTCTAGAGAGATATATACATACAGTACAGTACAGGGTAAGAAATGATGTTGTTTTAAAAGCTGGATTAGATGTGTTTTAAATTATTTTGTGTATGCTGCTACTGTATGATTTATTGTGAGTTTAAAGTATTTTAAAATTAGATAGATGTATTCCTTGGTATTGTATTGTGTGTTTGAGGAAGGTCAGGGATAGGCTTGGTTTGTAAAGGTTGTATTTTTGTCGGTACTTATATTTTTTCAAAGGCTTAATTGTTCTGCTCTAGGCGTGAATTTGTTAATGGTTTTATTGTTCAGGATCTAGTGTGAATTGTTTAGGGTTGTAAATAATGATTGCTAATTGATTTTTGTTTACATGTTTGATTAATTTGCAGAATGTATATGGTGCATAGATATTTAGGCATCATTTATATTGGAATGTAAGTTGTTTAAATGGCTTTTCAGAGGTTTAGTGATGATTTAGATTGAGAGATCAGTTATGAATATTAAAGGAAATTGATTTTAATTTAGTGTGTATGTATGGAGAAGTGTTTGGTTGTAGGACAGTGCTTTTGATAACCCTTCTACATTTATTTGTATATTGGTTCATCGTGTGTATATATATATACTGTGTATATATATATATATACTGTGTATATATTGTTTGGGCCAATAATTACTCGCCCGGGGGTTAAATCCACTCGCCCAGGGCGAGCAAATGTATAGGTTTGTCGAGCACTGTATATATATATATATATATATATATATATATTTCTCTGTGTATATATATACAGTATATATATATATATATATATATATATATATATATATATATATATATATATATATATTTCTCTGTGTATATATATATATATATATATATATATATATATATATATATATAGTTGCATGATGAAGCCACTGTACAAATTCATGGGTGAGGGTGGGTATCGGGCCTGTGTGGCTTAACCCCTTAATCACCTTTGCGGTTATTATCTGATCAGGTTTTTAAGGGGTTAATTGATATCTGAATGTAATTGCAATGTATTGGCTTTTGATTTTTGTTTACTTGGTTGATTCATTTGCAGAATGTATATGGTGCATAGATTTTATGCATCATATATATTGGAATGTGAGTTTTTTCATTGGTTTGTGATCATATACAGTAGATTGTGAGATCAGTTAGGATTTTTAAAGGAAATTGATTTTAATGTAGTGTCTGTATGGAGAAGTGTTTGGTTGTAGGGCAGTATGCTTTTGATAACCCTTCTACATTTATTTGTACTGTATATTGGTTTATCATGGGTGTGTACAGGTATATAACGTGTGTGTATATATATATATATACTGTATCTCTCTCTCTCTCTCTCTCTCTTTCTCTCTGTCTCTCTGTATGTATATATATACAGTATATATATATAGTTGCATGATGAAGCCACAGTACAAATTCATGGGTGAAGGGTGGGTATCGTGCCTGTGTGGCTTAACCCCTTAATTACCTTTGCGGTTATTATCCGATAAGGTGTTTAAGGGGTTAATTGATATCTGAATGTACTTGCAATGTATTGGCTATGTCTGGTGTGGGCAAGAGATGGAAGGAAGGCGCTGGCGATGGACACTTCATATTGATGAGGTCAGTAGTACTTTATTTATTTGTATATGCTAGTTAATGTTTTTAATAATGGGCAATTAATCTATTATCCATATCTGGATAAAAGTTATTTTGCACATTATTGTACTGTAGGTGTTGGGGGGGAGGGTGTATGTATTGAATGTATAGGCCAGGTTTTATTTTTTTTACTTTCAGGGTTATTTCCGTGGTTCTGCGTGGGACCTCTGGAGACCACCTCGGGTATTCTCGGGTATCCCAAGGGTATCAGGCTGGTGGTTCCACGGGCGACACATGCGGGGATGATGATGTGTGGTCCCACTTCTGTGGGGGCACCGCGGACCCGTAGTCTGCGGGGATGACGATGTGTGGTCCCACTTCTGTGGGGGTACCGCCGACCCGTAGGTGCGGGGATGATGATGTGTTGTCCCACTTCTGTGGGGGCACCGCGGACCCGTAGTGAGCACCCGTGAGTTCCCCAGACCCCCGAGGGAACCACCCGAGGCCCCGCAGACACCTGTGGGTTTGACTCGGGGCTCCCAGACATCCTTGGGCCTACCGTGGGGACCCAATTGTGGCTCACGGTGACCCAAGGAGACCACCTGGGGGCCATGGTAATGGCAGGATCCACCAGCAGGCCTCCAGAACCTGTGTAAAAAGGGCTGCTGGTAAACTGTAGGTCTGTCCAGGTGCCCTGCCAGCCCACCGGGGACTAGTGTGGGGCTGCGTTATGAACCCTGTATTTAAAAGAATAAATCTTGTATTTATGGGGGGGCACAGGGGGTGGGTAATGTATTTAATAAATATAATGCTGTTTATTGTGGGTCATTGTACTGTTTTTATTGTGGGTACTGGGGGTGGGGTGTTTCCCCAACGGTATGTGGGTAGGCCTCCCTTGTGGGTACTGACTGGGTGGTTAGGCCTCATGGGGGGGGGTTAGTGTGGGAGGGTATTTAGGCATCCCGGGTGGTGGGTGAGGGTTGGTTAACCCCTTCATGACTGTAGCGGTTAATAACCGCTATGGTGATTAAGGGGTTAGGGGACATTACTTTGTATGTTTTAATTTTTGTGTCTGTTTTGCAGAAGTGGAGGGGCCATGGCCAGGATGGGGGGGGGGATAACGGTATGTGGGTAGGGGGTGAGGGTGGTTAGACCTCACAGTATGCACATTGGGTCCCCCCCCCTCCCCACATTTACATACACTGCACTGACATCAATGCAGGGAGGGAGATTTACTGGTAACGGAAACATCTCTCTGCCTTCAGTGTAATCTGTTTAAAGACCCCTCCCCCCTAATGTGTGTTTCTGTAAAATCTCTCTCCATTCAGTGTAATCTGTTTAACAGAAACATTAGGGGGGAGGGGGCTTTAGGCCTTTAAATCTCTCTCCCTTCAGTGTAATCTGTTTAACAGAAACATTAGGGGGGAGGGGGCTTTAAACAGATTACACTGAAGGCAGGGAGATACAGGGAATGAACTGTATTGTTCATCATGTATGTTGTTTATTGCAATGCTGTGTATAATGTATAAGGTTTTTTACAATTAGATAGATGTAATCCTTGGTATTGTAAGGGTTAGCTTTGGTTTTAAATTGTGTTTTCTGGTTGGTACTTACAGTATATATTGATTTTTGTTTACTTGATTGATTAAAATATTTGACTTGTTTGGAAGTGTTTGTATTTACTGGTAGAGTAGCTTGCAATTATATTGTTAACATTCATTTGCAGAATGTATATGGTGCATAGATTTTATGCATCATTTATACAATGTAAATGCAATGTACTGTGTGGATTGGAATGTTATGTTTTATATTGTAAAATCAGTTAGGATTATTAAATGGATTATTATTATTGTCTGTATAGAGAAGCGTTATTTGTAGGACAGTATGATTTTGATAACCATTCTACATGTATTTGTATATTGGTTCATCATCTGTGTGTATATATACTGTATACTGTGTCAGTGGGCTAATTTTAATTTTTGCTGCTGTTGACCCTGCCTGCCTATGTTCTATTTTGAACCCTTATCTATGTCCTATATCTCTGGACATCATTAGTGGACTGTGCTGTGCTGCCTGATGCTTGCAGTATTTCATTTTCAAGGAGCTGAGTATTTTCTGATTATTTCTCCCTCCCTCTGTTTCCCTTAATTTTTTTTGAAATTATGTATTTGGGTTACTAAATGAAGTATTCTATATGCATGCCTTGAATTAACATCGTTTGTACTGCAATAGGCTTATTATAGTGTTTTTAACACTTTAACTGCTATCAATCTAGCACCATGGTTTTTTTTTGTGTTTGAATGGTTTTTTTGACCTTTTTAAATGATGTCTCCTAACTAGTAATACTTATTGTGACCGGCCGGTCTGATTTACTCCATTGCGGGAAATTATCTTTTCCCTCAGTGAGTTAGGGTTATCTTGGGGCATCAATCTTTTCTTGTATTTTTTTTGGGGTCCGGTATATATTTTTTTCTTTAAATTTTTTTTATTGTCCACTAATCAATTATAGTCAGGCGGGTTCATTGGTCAGTTGTTTGTATTTCTGTTATCTTTTGGATTTAATTAAAGTACCCTTTATATTTTTGCAATTATTTGTCTGAGTGCTACTTTAGAGGTTTCTTTTTTTGTTGTGTTTCCATATATATATATATATATATATATATATATATATATATATATATATATATATATATATATATATATATGTATATATATATGTATACAGTATATATGTACACAGTATATACTGTATATGTATAGGGATTGTTGTTATTATATATATACTGTATATATATCCAGTATATATATATCCAGTATATAATTATTTCTCTTCATGTATTTATTTATTTATTTAGATTTATTTATTAATTGTGGGGCTGCTGTGCGTGAATTTTTTTTTATTGGGGGTGTTGGGGGTGTTTGGCCCTTTGGGTGAGTTTAGGACTTGCAGCAGCAGCACAATTAATAAATAAATCTAAATAAATAAATAAATAAATGAATATAAATAAATACATTTAAAATACATTTTTATTGATAGTGTAGATGTGCAGAGGGTCTCCAGAGCAGAACCGCACTGGTTTCAGGTCTGGGGACCCCCTGCTCCCCGAGATACAGGCCCCTTTAGGGGGTGCCGCTATCCCTCTGCTCTGCTTGGTTTACAGGCCGCGATCACGTGGTCGGGCCCTTTAAACCAAGCAGAGGGATACCGGCACCCCATAAAGGGGGCTGTATCTCGGGGAGCAGGGGGTCCACAGACCTGAAACCAACGCGGTTTAGCTCCGGAGACCCCCTGCACATGTACACTATCAATAAAAATGTATTTAAAATGTATTTATTGTCATTTATTTATTTATTTATTTAGATTTATTTATTTATTTTTTGGCGGCTGCTGTGTGTGTATTTTTTTTATTGTGGGTAGCGGGGGTGGGCGAATGGGGTATTAGCCCCAACGATGGTTGTTTAGGGCTTGTGGGGGGGTAGCGGGAGGGCTTAACCCCTTCATGACCATAGCGGTATTAACTGCTACGGTCGTGAAGGGGTTAAGTGCACCCGCAACCCCCCCGCAAGTCCTAAACTCACACCAAGGGCCAAATACCCCCCTCACCCATCCCCACTACACACAATAAAGCGGGCACGGTGGGTTAACCCCTTCATTGCCTTAGCGGCTATCCGCTATGGTTATGAAGCAGCATTTCTGTATTTTTAATAATATTGAGCAGGAGCAGGGGGGGTCCCTGAGCATTAATTTCTGGCTCAGGGAACCCCCTGCTCACTGTACAATATTATTAAAATACAGAAATGCTGCTTCTTTACCATAGCGCATAGCCGCTAAGGTAAAGAACGAGTGTTTATTTATACTGTATACTGTATGTGTTTTATTGATACTGTACATGTGCAGAGGGTCTCCAGAGCAGAACCGCTGGGGACCCCCTGCTTCCCGAGATACAGGCCCTTTTATGAGGTGCCGGTATCCCTCTGCTCTGCTTGGTTTACAGGCCGCGATCACGTGGTCGGGCCCTTTAAACCAAGCAGAGGGATACCGGCACCCCCTAAAGGGGGCTGTATCTCGGGGAGCAGGGGGTCCACAGACCTGAAACCAACGCGGTTCAGCTCCGGAGACCCCCTGCACATGTACACTATCAATAAAAATGTATTTCAAATAATTTTTAATGTGCCGATGTTTGCGCAAAGAGAGAGCAGCGGATCTCTCTCTGCTGCAAACACATCTCGCCCCCGCCGCCCATACAGTAGTATCATTTATGTATGTGCATATACAGTACTGTATGTGTACAGTACTGTATGTTAGGGCTTATAGGGGTTGTTGTTATACAGTATATATATATATATATATATATATATATATATATACTGTGTATATATATATATATATATATATATATATATATATATATAATCAAAAAATAAATAGATGATACCGTTCTGTGGCTAACGAAATGCTTTTATTTGTGCGAGCTTTCGAGATACACTGATCTCTTCTTCCGGCGATGTTACAACATGTTGTAACATCGCCGGAAGAAGAGATCAGTGTATCTCGAAAGCTCACACAAATTGCATCTCATCCCAGCCTCTGTTTAAAAGCTGTGTTTAAAACAGCATGCAGTGGCTTGAGGATTGGCTTGTGTAATACGAGCTTGAGACAAAAGGTGGCACTGAGTGCTCATTTGCATGTCATTTCCCAGAATCCCTTGCTGCAGTGGAAGCGCTGTATGCTGGGTGACAATGGGGAAAGACAGGGTTGCAGACCTGTCTAAGACATGCAAATGAACATACAGTAATATTTACAGTTGCTATATATATATATATATATACTGTGTATATACAGTACTGTATATATATATATACTGCATTACAATTCATGAATTTATGCCATCTGGTGGACACGCGAATCATTGCAGCCTATTAAATCCTGATCATTATCATTTAACAGATCAGGCCCCCGTCAGCCAGGCATGAACCGTGGCTGGGAAGGCAAACGCAACGGGGCTTGTCAGAGGTGAGGAGCAGCGCATTCCAGGTATCTGCCAGGTACAAACTGGGCATTTGCTCGAATAAAGTGTGTCGATGCTGTAGGTTATTTTCTAGTTTCCCCTCAAGTTCGCTAAATTTGGGGTTGGGCCTCCAGGTGTCTACTTCAGAGAGCTTCAGCTCAAGTTCACTTTCTATCTTTTTGAGTTTTTCTTTCTGAAACTCCAGTAAAAGGTTCCTGAGCATGATGGAGCATTGTTTGAGAACCAGCTCCCATGATCTAATGAAATCTGGGTCCACTATATTATGTGCTGGGGCAACATTAGCACGTAGGCCTCTGGGGATCAGTTCAGCTGCTAGGTAGTTTTCAAAGCTGAATATTTCCCACCAAGCCCTCCAGCGTTGTCTATAGGTATTATCGAGCTCGTTTAAAAATTTGGAAATATCTGGATGTTCGGGGTTCGCTACTCCCTCAAACTCACTGGAAAATATATTCTCAGCTTCTTTCTGCCATGCTTCATAATCAGGTAGGCCAGACAGGAATCCTGACATAATAAGTAAGTATAGGGCGAGCTAGGGACAGAGTAGGCAGAGAACACCTATATAAAGTAGATAAGGTAATAGGGGAGCCCCTGCTGCTGCCTCACAGGGCTGTAATCACTTCCGCATTCATGTCTCTGACCGCGAGTTAATGCGGTGTCCTGCCCGCGCTGTTACACAGGCTACCAGTGCCCCGATGGACACTTAGAGCCTCTTGTCACTTAATATTGTTAGGGTTATTGCTCCCCACTCAGTACTCACTGCAGTCCTGTTAGATATGTGCTGTAATATACCGCTATTGAGCTACTATCATTATTATATACAGCCTCCGCCTCCTCACATGCAGTGTTAATCCATGTGCACAGCTGATCACATTAGGGTGCCCACCATTACACTCTAAGCACATTATCAACTATCACCATTTGTGACAGTGTTGCAGAGGTCACTATGGGGTACTGTATGCCTATATTGTGAACCTCTGGGGTCTACCTGTGATCAGCTTCACACAGCACTGGGCGCACATCAATAACCAGTGAGGAAGGTTTTTCAGACTGCACATTGAGACCTACTGGTGCACAATATATATTTTTCAGTACACCAGTCACCACCAGTCACAACATTACCACATACTGCACCGACACACTTTATTCGAGCAAATACCCAGTATGTACCTGGCAGATACCTGGAATGCGCCGCTCCTCACCTCTGACAAGCCCCGTTGTGTTTGCCTTCCCAGCCTGGGTTCATGCCTGGCTGACGGGCGGCTGATCTGTTAAATGATAATGCTTAGGATTTAATAGGCTGCAATGCTTTGCGTGTCTACCAGATGGCATAAATTCATGAATTGTAATGCAGTATATATATATATACTGTGCAGTATTGCAGCCAGCGGGAATAAAATGCTTTAATCCCTGCCTGGAAAATACCTCAATGCACTCGGGCAGAAAACAGTCACAAACCTCAATACACCCGGGTATACCCGAATTCGTGGGACTAGCCGAGCTCGAATAAAGTGTGTCGCCAGTGTATGGTTTATGCATATACTGCCTAGTGTGACCTGGTGATATAGTACATCATCGAGTTAACCCTACCTTTCACCCTCACTGAGGTTTTTATTAGGATTTAGTTTCCTGTGTGATATTGATACACAACAGGAGACGTCTATTATATTGATCGTGAGCCCTATGGCTGTCAGTATTACGATCCTACGACCTCTAGTACGTCATTTTAACACCCATAATTTTATATATGTGTTGTATTAAATAAAGTTTATATTTTAAATCATACACTAATCACCAGAGGGTGAACTTGAGTGCCACACTAGGTTCTTTTCAACCGTTTCTACTTAATAGTTATTTTGCACATTATTGTACTGTAGGTGTTGGGGGGGGGGGTGTATGTATTGAATGTATAGGCCAGGTTTATTTTTTTTACATTCAGGGTTTGTTCCGTGATTCCGTGTGAGACCTCTGGAGACCACCTGTGGTTTCCTCGGGTATCTCACGGGTACCAGGCTGGTGGTTCCACGGGTGACACATGCGGGGATGAAGCTGTGTGGTCCCACTTCTGTGGGGGCACCGCCGACACGTAGTCTGCGGGGATGAAGCTGTGTGGTTCCACTTCTGTGGGGGCACCGCCGACCCGTACGTGTGGGGATGAAGATGTGTGGTCCCACTTCTGTGGGGGCACCACGGACCCGTAGTGAGCACCCGTGAGTTCCCCAGACCCCCGTGGGAACCACCCAAGGCCCCGCAGACACCTGTGGGTCTGACCCGGGGCTCCCAGACATCCTTGGGCCTACCGTGGGGACCCAATTGTGGCCCACGGTGACCCAAGGAGACCACCTGGGGGCCATGGTGCTGGCGGGACCCACCAGCAGGCCTACAGAACCTGTTTGAAAAGGGCTGCTGGTACCCTGTAGGTCTGTCAGGTGCCCCGCCAGCCCACCGTGGACTCGCGTGGGGCTGCGTTATGAACCCTGTTTTTAAATGGATAAATCTTGTATTTATGGGGGGCACAGGGGGTGGGTAATGTATTTAATAAATGTAATGATGTTTATTGTGGGTCACTATTGTTTTTATTGTGGGTACAGGGGGTGGGGGGGTTCCCCAACGATATGTGGGTATTCCTTGTGGGTACTGGGTGAGGGGGGTTAGGCCTCACGGGGTGAGGGGTTAGTGTGGGAGGGTATGTAGGCGTCCCGAGTGGTGGGTGAGGGTGGGTTAACCCCTTAATGACTGTAGCGGTTAATAACCACTATGGTGATTAAGGGGTTAGGGGACATTACTTTGGATGTTTTAATTTTTGTGTCTGTTTTGCAGAAGCGGAAGGGCCATGGCCAGGATTGGGGGGGGGTAACGGTATGTGGGTAGTGGGTGAGGGTGGTTAGACCTCACAGTATTCACATCGGGCCCCCCCCTCCCCACATTTACATATACTGCACTGACATCAACACAGGCAGGGAGATTTAACAGACACATTAGGGGGAGAGGGCTTTATACAGATTACACTCAAGGCAGGGAGATTTAACAGAAACATTAGGGGGGGATGGGGCTTTAAACAGATTACACTCAAGGCAGGGAGATTTAACAGAAACATTAGGTGGGAGGGGGCTTTACACAGATTACACTCAAGGCAGGGAGATACAGGGGAAGTACTGTACTGTATGTTGTTTATTGCAATGCTTCAATGTGTGTACAGTATAATGTTTTTTACAATTAGATAGATGTAATCCTTGGTATTGTAAGAGTTAGCCTTGGTTTTAAATTTTGTTTTCTGGTTGGTACTTATATATTGATTTTTGTTTACTTGATTGGTTAAAATAGTTGACTTGTTTGGAGGTACAGTATTTGTATTTAGCTTGCAATGATATTGTTCACATTCATTTGCAGAATGTATATGATGCATAGATTTTATGCATCATAAATACAATGTAAATGCAATGTATTGATGAATGTGAGGTTTTTCATTGGCATTTGATGATTTAGATTGTAAGATCAGTTAGGTTTATTAAAGGAAATACATTGTAATGTAGTGTGTCTGTATGGAGAAGTGTTATTTGTAGTACAGTATGGTTTTGATAACCCTTCTACATTTATTTGTATATTGGCTCATCATGTGTGTGTATATATACGTATATATATATATATATATATATATATATATATACGTATATATGTATATATATATATACGTATATATGTATAGGGATTGTTGTTATATATATATATATATATATGTATAATTATTTATATTCATGTATTTATTTATTTATTTAGATTTATTTATTAATTGTGGGGCTGCTGTGTGTGAATTTTTTTATTGTGGGTAGCGGGGGTGGGTGAAGGGGGTATTTGGCCCTTGGTGTGAGTTTAGGTGTTGCGAGGGGGTTGCGGGTGCACTTAACACCTTCACGACCGTAGCAGTTAATACCGCTACGGTCGTGAAGGAGTTAAGTGCACCCGCTACCCCCCCACCCCCCGCAAGTCCTAAACAACCACCGTTGGGGCTAATACCCCCTTCACCCACCCCCGCTACCCACAATAAAAAAAATTCACACACAGCAGCAGCAGCACAATTAATAAATAAATCTAAATAAATAAATAAATACATGAATAGAAATAAATACATTTAAAATACATTTTTATTCATAGTGTAGATGTGCAGGGGGTCTCCGGAGCTGAACTGCTTTGGTTTTAGGTCTGAGGACCCACTGCTCCCCGAGATACAGGCCCCTTTATGGGGTGCCGGTATCCTTCTGCTTGGTTTACATGCCGCGGTCACGTGATCGGGACTTTAAATGCAGAGGGATACCGGCACCCCCTAAAGGGGCCTGTATCTCGGGGAGCAGGGGGTCCCCAGACCTGAAACCAACGCGGTTCAGCTCTGGAGACCCCCTGCACATCTACACTATAATAAAAATGTATTTTAAATGTATTTATTTATATTCATGTATTTATTTATTTATTTAGATTTATTTATTTATTTTTTGGGCGGCTGCTGTGTGTGAATTTTTTTTATTGTGGGTAGCGGGGGTGGGTGAAGGGGGTATTAGCCCCAACGATGGTTGTTTAGGGCTTGCGGGGGGGTAGCGGGAGGGGTTAAAACCTTCATGACCGTAGCGGTATTAACTGCTACGGCCGTGAAGGGGTTAACTGCACCCGCAACCCCCTGCAAGTCCTAAACTCACACCAAGGGCTAAATACCCCCTTCACCCACTTCCACTACCCACAATAAAGCGGGCACGGTGGGTTAACCCCTTCATTGCCTTAGCGGCTATCAGCTATGGTAATGAAGCAGCATTTCTGTATTTTTAATAATATTGTGCAGGATCAGGGGGTCCATTGAGCTTTGATTTCTGGCTCAGGGAACCCCCTGCTCACTGTACAATATTATTAAAAATACAGTCATGCTGCTTCGTTACCATAGCACATAGCCGCAAAGGTAAGGAATGAGTGTTTATTTATATATGTGTTTTATTCATACTGTAGATGTGCAGAGGGTCTCTGGAGCTGAACCGCTGTGGTTTTAGGTCCGGGGACCCCCTGCTTCCCGAGATACAGGCCCCTTTAGGGGGTGCCGGTATCCCTCTGCTTTGTTTACATGCCGCGGTCACGTGATCGGGACCTTTAAATGCAGAGGGATACCGGCACCTCATAAAGGGGGCTGTATCTCGGGAAGTAGGGGGTCCCCGGACCTGAAACCAATGCGGTTCAGCTCCGGAGACCCCCTGCACATGTACACTATGAATAAAAATGTATTTTAAATAATTTTTAATGTGCCGATGTTTGCGCAGAGAGAGCAGCGGTTATCTCTCTGCGGCAAACACATCTCGCCCCCGCCGGCCTATAGTATCATTGATGTGCATACAGTATATATATACTGTATAACAACAATCCCTATAACCCCTAACATACAGTACTGTACACTATACGTATACTGTATGCCCATCAATGATACTATAGGCCGGCGGGGGCGAGATGTGTTTGCCGCAGAGAGATAACCGCTGCTCTCTCTGCGCAAACATCGGCACATTAAAAATTATTTAAAATACATTTTTATTCATAGTGTACATGTGCAGGGGGTCTCCGGAGCTGAACCGCATTGGTTTCAGGTCCGGGGACCCCCTACTTCCCGAGATACAGCCCCCTTTATGAGGTGCCGGTATCCCTCTGCATTTAAAGGTCCCGATCACGTGACCGTGGTATGTAAACAAAGCAGAGGGATACCGGCACACACTGCATTACAATTCATGAATTTATGCCAACTGGCGGACACGCGAAGCATTGCAGCCTAGTAAATCCTGAACCATTATCAATTAACACATCAACCGCGCGTCAGCCGGGCATGACCCCTGGCTGGGAACGCGGCATGCTCCGGGTGAACAGCGTGGCATTCCAGGAACCAGCCAGGGACAAACCGGTGATTTGTTAGAATAAAGTGTGCCGCAACAGTAGACACATTCTGTAAAGACTTTCTCCGACAAACCCACCCTGAAACTTACAGCTGGTCCCAGCATCCCAGGAAAGGAAAACACAGAAATCTTTAATGTCGCATAATATGCACACAGTCACACTAATGCATATAGGAAATCTGGGTCCAAGAGCTGACAATTTAGGATCCCAACACACGGATCAGGGGTAATCAAGTGGGCTGAACCTTTATTTGTGTGCCTGGTTACCCCTTTACTATTACACCTCCCCCTTAAGATGAAGGCTTTGTTACAACCACCTCCTCCGGTGGTTTAACTGGCCTGACAAGTCTTGAGCCTGGTGGCTCACTGGGACTGTCCTGGCATGAAAGTCCATCGGCATTGCCGTATTCACTTCCTTTCTTAAGCTCTATGGAAAAGTCAAATTCTTGCAGGGCAAGACTCCAGCGGAGGAGCTTGCCATTTTCCCTGGCCACCCTTTGTAGCCAACTCAAGGGGTTGTGATCAGTGATCACGGTGTATGTCCGGATATACAGATAGGGCTGCAGTTTTCTCAGAGCCCACACAATAGCCAAACACTCTTTTTCAATTGTGGCATAAGCCACTTCCCTGGGAAGTAACTTTCTGCTCAGGTGCACCACAGGATGCTCTCCCGCCTCCTCCCCAACTTGACTGAGTACAGCACCGATACCGTAATCGGAGGCATCGGTCTGCATCAAAAATTTCTTGGAATAGTCAGGGGCTGCCAGGATGGGTGTGCTGGGCAGCGCTGTCTTGAGTGCCTGAAACGCTGTTTCACAAGCAGGAGACCAGGCGACACAGAACCGGGTGGTCCCTTCCTTCTTAGGTACCAGGACTACCGGACAAGCCCAAGGGCTCTGCGATGGTACTGCTGCAGCACATCTGAGTCTAACACGTCAGGAACGTGGTGATAGAGCAGAGCACTTCCGCAAAAAATAAAATCAAAAGAAGAGGGCCTGATGCAAAAAAATAAATTATTTATTAGGCATGATAGCCAAAAAGAACAAACACACTAAGGTTTAAAAACTCTGACGCGTTTCCCGCCGTGGAGGCGCTTTATCAAAGAGTCTCTTTGATAAAGCGCCTCCACGGCGGGAAACGCGTCAGAGTTTTTAAACCTTAGTGTGTTTGTTCTTTTTGGCTATCATGCCTAATAAATAATTTATTTTTTTGCATCAGGCCCTCTTCTTTTGATTTTATTTTTTGCGGCAGTGCTCTGCTCTCTCACCACGTTCCTGATCTTTACCTAAGCATTGCAGCACGCCTCGGTTTTTTGAATGCGGAGCAGCTGTTCCAACTGAGAGGATTCCCCCTTCTAGCTACGCAGTGGACCGGGTTCAGCCAGTGTGCAGCCGATAACCCTGCTCCCTCACCTATCCCGGGAAGTCACAACACTGACGGACCCAGCACGGAGGATTGGAGCGCTCCGTCTTCCCCACCAGCAGCCGCCACCTACCCCCCTGCAGCGACGGACCGGCACATCAGGAGACTTCCAGCAGGCACCCGGTGAGACGACAGGAGACTTTGCGTGCAGGTCTCCATTACATCCGTCAGTCTCTTTCCACCGGGTTGCCGCATGTTCGGCTGAGGAGGCTATCACCCCACCATCCATCTTCCAGGGGGGGTGTGTTCCATCGGCGTGGGGATATTCCTTCCAACGGCTCCAAACAGGTGAGGTGAGGGTATTCAGGCCCGCATACACCATCGGCATACCCACGAGACACTCAGACCGCTTTATTCACTTAGCTATACCGATTTTTTAAGTGTTTATATATAATTCATTTGACTACCTGGCACATTTGAAGCACCACCTGGGGGTCATCCCCACTTTTTCTTACATGGTCTAACACGTCGCTGTTTTTTCCCTAACTTTTTCCTGGAATGCGATGCACTTCACCTGGTGCATGCCACGTTCATCTTGTGTTCCCAGCCACGGGTCATGCGCGGTTGACGCACAGTTGATGCGTTTATTGAGAATGGTTCGGATTTAATATGTTGCAATTCTTCGCGTGTCCGCCAGATGGCAGATATTCATGAATTGTAATGCGCATGCGCTTCAGTAATGTGTCTACTTGAAGGTGTTTCGTTTAAAAAAGATACCACAGTGTGCTATTTTAACTTGGCCTTGAGACTGAAGGAAGAGGTTGCAAAAATGTATCAATTTAGGCTTTTCATATTAAAGAAAGACAAAGACCAGTTTCGGTTACAGTATTCTCCAGAGACCCGCCCGCCATGAGTGTTCAAGTGCAGCCCGCTTTCCAAAAACCCGACAGAAGTTACGCGTATTTGATATGGACTGCGATTAATGCAACAGAGGATAAGATGGCAACAGTTGTTCAAATTTATCAGTATTTTGTCGAAAACTATGACTTTTTCAAATTTTCGCCAGCTCCTCATACGTGGAAGCATGCAATAAGGAAAAGGTTATGTAGCGATCCCTGTTTTTATCGTATTGAGCCACAATTTGTTGGAGGGTATTGGTGTATATCACCGGCTTTTTCCTGTATCTATGATCATGATGACGGCAAAAGGCAAAGGGTCGTCTTAAAACCAACTAAGAAACGACAGTCGTTGCCAAGCAATGCACCAGCACCGGCTTCCAATGACGGTCCCGCCGTCAGTGACAACCCTGAGCCTGAGCCAGATTTCACGTGCAGTTTCAATCAAGCTTTGCATGTACCTAAGCAATGTCCAGCCTCATCAGCTGACTACAGGTGGTCTAGTCCCGCTGCAAACTATCGACGTGGATGATCAAGAATGCTGGACTGGCAGTGGACCGGCGCCGGAGCCAGCTGAATGGGAAATTGTATGGTGAGTATTGTTGCCGTATTATTTTCTGTGTTTTTTTTTATTTTGACAATACAGTATCAATATCGGTGCGATTCAAAGTCAAGCGATTCTCCTGTAAGCAATATTATTGGCTGAGCGGCTTCTACAGTACTGTACTGCAGATACTGAACTACTGTATTGGTTGAATGCTAGGCGCATGCGCATTGGAACCTTCTTGAAATGCATACAGTATGCGTGTCATTACATCGACGGTAGGCGCATGCGCATGTGAACAGGAGACGCCCCCCGAGAAAATTATTGGTGGGACTGGCTGGGAACTTCTTTAGGGGGCTGACCATTACAGTAAAACCTTTCTTTTTGTTTTTCCTCAGAAAAGAAAACGGCTAATGGAGAGATTTCGATGGATAATATCGCTTTGTGTAACAATGCCTGCTGAATTGGATTTAAAAAACCACGTACCGGAGTCTACAGTTTAGCGGCCGTAGTTATTGATTAGGATAGAATACTGTAATACTGTACCTGAAACAGTATGCTGATGTTTTCCGGCCGTACAGTATACTGTACAATACTTTTTTATATACAGTACAGTATACTGTGTAATAAACCCGAAAAAATTTAAACTATGCATTTATTCTACATGTATCACATACATTATGTGTCTTCTACAGTATACAGTGCCAGTACATACATTACAGTACAGTTTGTGTCTTCTATTTTTTTTAATACTCTTATACTGAGCATGCCTACAGTATACAGTGCAGTATGCCTCGACATTCTAGAAACACTGTATTTTGTTACAGTAGCAAAGGAGCAAATGGAACAATGTAAAACAAATCAACATGTTCTTTTATTGGTGGAGTAAGTACAAAAACATTTATTTACAAATACTGTACAATGTAGAAACATTTTAAGTGCACAGCAATTCAAAACATCAACAGGTATATGGTTTACTGCTACATTTGTGAAAACATTTATGTCAGTATGGTTTACAGTCACATGTTTTAAAAACAAATTCTTTATTCATAAAATAAGCAAAACGCAACAACTCCTTTATTAAAGAACGGCAAGTCAAAACATATGCTGTACAGTGGGATGGTGTGCAAAACAGTCTGCACTAGTACAGTCCTTGAGGGCAGCAAACAGGGCGGGTTTTCAGGGTAACTTTTGCCTTGGCGTGGAAACGGCAGCCGCCTTTCGCTTTTTCTGCTTGACAGGCAAGGCAGAGGCGAGTGGGTTCCTGCGTCCGTAGAATCGGGGTTGCTCCATGGAAGCAGGTGGCACAATGCAGTATCTGGACAAGGGCAAGTTCAGATAAAGATCATCGAGTGGTGGGCTATGCAAAGTGTGTAACGTTTTATGCATGGCGACCAGGTACAGGTGTTGAAAGTGGGCGTACTCTAATGTGAGTCATTACCGTATAAATACACCATCCATTTTGTGGATTCACTGCACATTGAATACACATCAACTAAACATCGAATATACATTCTTGTGTTTTTATTTCTTTCTACTCGCAGCAATGGTTGTTAAAAAGATTTCCAAGGAGCTCATCATGCGAATTAAGGACATGTACACGAGCGGACACTGAATTGCTGCTATCCAACGCTGGTAAGCTACTGCACCGACACACTTTATTCGAGCAAATGCCCGATTTGTACCTGGCAGATACTTGGAATCCGCCGCTGCTCACCTCTTGCATGCTGCGTTGCGTTTGCCTTCCCAGCCACGGTTCATGCCTGGCTGACGGGGGATCTGATCTGTTAAATGATAACCAGAAGAATTTACTAGGCGGCAATGTTTCGTTTGTCCACCAGATGGCATAAACTCATGATAACCAGAAGAATTTACTAGGCGGCAATGTTTCGTTTGTCCACCAGATGGCATAAACTCATGACTTAAGTAATGTGTGGACTTTGCAAGTTGTTTCGTTTACTATACCAAAAAAGATACTTTATCCCAGTACAGTATGCTACAGTATTGTAACTTGTCCTTGAGACTGAAGGAAGAGTTGCAAAAAATGTATCAATTTAGGCTTTACATACAGTACTGTATTAAATAAAGACAAAGATCATTTTCGCTTACACTATTCTACAGAGACATGAGTGTTCAAGTGGAGCCCGCTTTCCAAAAACCTGACAGAAGTTATGCTTATTTGATATGGGCCTCTATTAATGCAACAGAGGATAAGATGGCAACAGTTGTTCAAATTTATCAGTATTTTATCGAAAATTATGACTTTTACAGATTTTCGCCAACTCCTCATTTGTGGAAGCGCGCAATAAGGAAAAGGTTATGTAGTGACCCCTGTTTTCACCGTATTGAGCCCCAATTTGTTGGAGGGTATTGGTGTGTGGCACCGGGTTTTTCCCGTATCTATGATAATGGAGGCGGCAAAAGGCGAAGGGTCGTGTTAAAACGAAATAAGAAGCGACAGTCCCTGCCAAGCAATGCGCCAGAACCAGAACCAGAACCAGCAGCAGCACCAGCTTATCATGATGCCCTCGCCATCGGTGACAACCCTGAGATGGATTTCGCAGCCAGTTTTGATGAAGCTTGCATGTACCTAAGCGATTTCCCGCTGACTACAGGTGGGCTAGTCCCTCTGCAAACTATCGACGTGGGTGATGATGAAAGCTGGACTGGAAGTGGGCTGGCGCCGGCGCAAGCTGAATGGGAAATTCAGTAATACAGTATGGTGAGTACTATTATTTTGGTGGGGCTGGCTGGGTACTTCTTTAGGGGGCTGACCATTACTGTACATTAAAACTTTTCATTTTGTTTTTCCTCAGAAAAGAAAACGGCTAATGGGGGGATTTCGATGGATAATATTGTGCTGTACAGTACAGTATGCTGATGTTTTCCAGCCGAACAGTATACTGTGTAATAAACCCGAATAAATAAAACTATGCATTTATTCTACAGTACATGTTCAGTAAATTACTGCACATACTGTACTGGGGGCGAGATGTGTTTGCAGCAGAGAGAGATTTAATAATATTGTACAGTGAGCAGGGGGTTCCCTGAGCCAGAAATTAATGCTCAGGGAACCCCCCCCCCCCCTGCTCCTGATCAATATTATTAAAAAAATACACACAGCAGCCGCCAAAAAATAAATAAATAAATGACAATAAATACATTTGAAATACATTTTTATTGATAGTGTAGATGTGCAGGGGGTCTCCGGAGCTGAACCGCGTTGGTTTTAGGTCTGGGGACCCCGTGCCCCCCGAGATACAGGCCCCTTTAGGGGGTGCCGGTATCCCTCTGCGTTTTAAGGTCCCGATCACGTGACCGCGGCCTGTAAACCAAGCAGAGCAGAGGGATACCGGCACCCCCTAAAGGGGCCTGTATCTCGGGGGGCACGGGGTCCCCAGATCTGAAACCTGTGCGCTTCTGCTCTGGAGACCCTCTGCACATGTACACTATCAATAAAACACATACAATATACAGTATAAATAAACACTCGTTCTTTACCTTAGCGTCTATGCGCTATGGTAAAGAAGCATTATTTTAATAATATTGTAAAGTGAGCAGGGGGTTCCCTGAGCAGAAATTAAAACTCAGGGAACCCCCCCCCCCTGCTCCTGATCAATATTATTAAAAATACGGAAAATGCTGCGTCATTACCATAGCGGATAGCCGCTAAGGCAATGAAGGGGTTAACCCACCGTGCCCGCTTTATTGTGTGTAGTGGGGATGGGTGAGGGGGGTATTTGGCCCTTGGAGTGATTTTAGGACTTGCGGGAGGGGGGGGGGGTTGCGGGTGCACTTAACCCCTTCACGACCGTAGCAGTTAATACCGCTACGGTCATGAAGGGGTTAAGCCCTCCCGCTACCCCCCCCCCCCCCCGCAAGCCCTCCCCAACCATCGTTGGGGCGAATACCCCATTCACCCACCCTCCCGCAACCCACAACAATAAAATACACACAGCAGCCGCCAAAAAATAAATAAATAAATGACAATAAATACATTTGAAATACATTTTTATTGATAGTGTAGATGTGCAGGGGGTCTCCGGAGCTGAACCGCGTTGGTTTTAGGTCTGGGGACCCCGTGCCCCCCGAGATACAGGCCCCTTTAGGGGGTGCCGGTATCCCTCTGCGTTAAAGGTCCTGATCACGTGACCGCGGCCTGTAAACCAAGCAGAGCAGAGGGATACCGGCACCCCCTAAAGGGGCCTGTATCTCGGGGGGCACGGGGTCCCCAGACCTGAAACCTGTGCGCTTCTGCTCTGGAGACCCTCTGCACATGTACACTATCAATAAAACACATACAATATACAGTATAAATAAACACTCGTTCTTTACCTTAGCGTCTATGCGCTATGGTAAAGAAGCATTATTTTAATAATATTGTAAAGTGAGCAGGGGGTTCCCTGAGCCAGAAATTAATGCTCAGGGAACCCCCCCCCCCCTGCTCCTGATCAATATTATTAAAAATACGGAAAATGCTGCGTCATTACCATAGCGGATAGCCGCTAAGGCAATGAAGGGGTTAAGGCATAATAAACAATTAATACATTCAATACATATTTTTCACGTCTGTGTTAAAACTCCCTGCCTTCTCTCTAATCTATGTAAAACCCCCTCCCCCTATTCTCGCTTTTAAAACGCCCTGCCTTCTCTCTAATCTATGTAAAAAACCCTCCCCCTATCCCCCTATTGTGTGTGTGCGTTAAGCTTCCCTGCAAGCTATGTAAAAAAACCTCCCCCTATTGTGTGTGTGTGTTAAATCTGCCTGGCCTGTGTTTCTGAGTGCTGAGTGCTCTGCGTTTAAAGGTCCCGATCACGTGATCGCGGCCTGTAAACCAAGCAGAGCAGAGGGATACCGGCACCCCCTAAAGGGGCCTGTATCTCGGGGGGCACGGGGTCCCCAGACCTGAAACCTGTGCGCTTCTGCTCTGGAGACCCTCTGCACATGTACACTATCAATAAAAATGTATTTCAAATGTATTTATTGTCATTTATTTATTTATTAAATTTATTTATTAATTGTGCTGCTGCTGCTGCAAGTCGTAAACTCACACCAAGGGCCAAACACCCCCCTCACCCCCAATAAAAAAAATTCACGCACAGCAGCCCCACAATTAATAAATAAATCTAAATAAATAAATAAATAAAGACATGAAGAGAAATAAATATATACTGTACAGTATATACTTTGTATATATATATACACTGTATATATATATATATATATATATATATATATATATATATATATATATATATACAGTATACATATATACACTGTGTATATATATATATATATATATATATATATATATATCATACAGCTATATTTGTATATATATATATACATACATACTGTATGTGAGTGAAAAGAGAAAAAAGTAACCCGTATGGGAGCACTCAGGTATGCAATTGATATATTTGTTTATTTATTTGACACAGTGCAAAAAGGGATGAATAAACAGTACATGATTTAAAAACACTTAAAAAAGAGGCATGGACCCTTAAACACTAATGAACAGCACTAGGGAACGACACACACTGTCAACCCTAAACATGAAAAGGATAGTGACTCAAAAAACACTAGGGAGAATCAAAGTGAATCACAATAGGTTACTGGGTTCAAAGGCACCTACTGTATACAACGCTAAGGATAATGCACACTACACACCAAAAGGTAGACTTGTCAAAGTATAAATGACAGTCTCAAAGCATCACACATCTGCATTAGCATACAGTAATATAACCAATGCCTACAGCACAAATCATGTGTAGGAAAGGTGGTAAGGTGGAATGAAATCCCTAGATGTGTAGAGCAATGAAGTTAATGAATAGCATACAGTATAAAACATAACATTACAATCCACACAGTACATTGCATTTACAGTACATTGTATACTGTAAATGATGCATAGCATTAAATCTATGCACCATATACAGTACTGTACATTCTGCAAATGAATTTTAACAATATAATTGCAAGCTACTCTACCAGTAAATACAAACACTTCCAAACAAGTCAACTACAGTATTTTAACCAATCAAGTAAACCAAAATCAATATATACTGTAAGTACCAACCAGAAAAGACAATTTAAAACCAAACTAACCCTTACAATACCAAGGATTACATCTATCTAATTGTAAAAAACCTTATACATTATACACAGCATTGTTTAAAGCCCCCTCCCCCCTAATGTTTCTGTTAAGCAGATTACACTGAAGGGACAGAGATATAAAGGCCTAAAGCCCCTTCCCCCCCTAATGTTTGTGTTAAACAGATTACAATGAAGGGAGAGAGATATAAAGGCCTAAAGCCCCTTCCCCCCTAATGTTTCTGTTAAGCAGATTACACTGAAGGGAGAGAGATATAAAGGCCTAAAGCCCCTTCCCCCCTAATGTTTGTGTTAAACAGATTACAATGAAGGGAGAGAGATATAAAGGCCTAAAGCCTTACCTGCATTGGTAAACCCTCCCTGCATTGGTAAACCCTCCCTGCATTGATGTCGTGCAGTGTACAGTATGTAAATGTGGGGAGGGGGGGGGCCCAATGTGCATAATGTACTGTGAGGTCTAACCACCCTCACCCCCTACCCACATACTGTACCGTTACCCCCCCCCCATCCTGGCCATGGCCCCTCACGCACAGCAGCTCCACAATTAATAAATAAATCTAAATAAATACATGAAGAGAAATAAATATATACTTTATATATAAATGTGAGTTTATAAATAAAATAAAGAATATTATTTCTAGGGGCCCTAGAACAGAAGTTCCCACGCCAATTTCGCGCTCATTGCTCTTTTTTTGCTCTTTTTTTACAATGTTGCTGGTCTTGCGGCTTTGCAGTCTGCAAGCAAAAAGCGCAAAGTGTATGAAGTCTAGGTGAGCGCTTTCCACATTTGATGCCTACGGCACCTTCCCATTTCTACACACTTCAATACCTGCACAGTTGGTAGCGCTTTCCATCCCAGCTACCATTCTGGATATTCACCTCTCACAGGCCATTCTTGCCCGAGTCTGTCCTATCAGACAGGGGCATTAACCTGTATCCACACCACCTGGACAATTTCTCTCTGTCAGAGACTTGTGCTATTTATTTTATATATTTTTGTGTAATTATTCATGCAATTTTATGCTCATTTCATATGTGGTTTTCAACATAAAGTGGCTGCTGGGCCTGATCCTAACTCATACAGTATACAGTAGCGCTTCCCTGTTTGTTTGTTTATTGCAAGCAAAAAGCAGTTTGTAGTACTGAGTGTGAGATAAATTACTGTATTTATCAGTGTTGATCAAAGAGAGTTGATCAGAAGGATTCCCCTTATATACAGTACGTAGAATTAATAAAATTGTATTATTTTCCGATATCCGCAGTGATTCTGGTCAACCTGACAGATTTTTAGTAATACAGTATACTGTACTGCAAGACCATGTGTTGTCTACCTTTTACTACAGTATACTGTACTGTATGAATGACAATAGAGTGCTGTATACTTTATATTTATTTACAAATACAGTACAATACAATGGTGAAACTTTTCAAGTTAACAGCAATTCAAAACATCAACACACAATAATACATACTTTACAGTACTGTACAGTATACTGTACTAGTATATTTGGGCCTTGTCTTTGGGGGTTTATTCATGCAATTATTAGGGTGACCTGGCGTTGGAAATACTGACACAGTACAATCCTATAGCTACACCACCCACCCCCTCCCTTAGAGTTTTTAATCCCTCCCTGGCCAAGCATCAATCGTCTGGCTAATCCAATCCAAGCCATTGTTTTGTTAATCTGGCCCTGGGCTGTTCAGAACAGCCACTGCTTCTAAATTACTGAAAATATACAGGATAAATATACAGTGATGTTAAATAATCCTTTCTGTGGGTCTGAGAGGGTTGAAAGTCACCAGGTCCTCATACAGTAGAGTACATTCTCGAATACCTTTAGAATAAAAATACAGTATATATAAATATACAGTATAAATATTGCACAGTATACTGTAATGTTAAATAACCCATCCTGTTCTTTTTCCCTTCATACTGTAACAGTATCCTCATTGTGTCTGCGGTACAGTAGTTCATTGAGAGAGGAGAGGTTTTGTGTACATCATTACTGCTGTTTATACTGCTGCGGCCAAGTTTATTCGAGCATTTGCCCGTTCTTGGCCGCAGCAGTAGCCTGGCGCGCGCCCGAGTGTGACGGGCGCGCGCCGAAGCAGCGGAAGAGCGCCCTCCGATCGGGGTGCTCTCCCTACCGCTGCCGGGTCCGCCGGGTCCCCCGGAACCCCCTGCCGCCGTCCCGCAGATTGCGGGACACCAGGGCTCCCTCGGGGAGCCCTGGACGCGCGTGCAGGGGGCGCAGGCTCCCGAAGACGCGTGACCGCGCGTCTATGACGCGCGGCACGCCGAGGGGCGGCCACTAGCAAGCCGGGAAATCTCCCGGCTTGCGGTACCGACCACACTGCAATAAAGTGTGTCGGTACTGTATACTGTACATTTGACTGCACAAGCAGATTTGACAAACACAAGGCCCCCCCTCCCCCCTGGTGCACCCTTTTTCCTGGAACGACAAGAAAACAAAAACTTTGTTCAGTTACTGTACTGTACTGTGTGTGCGTACTGTATTATGGTAGAACTACTGTACAGTAGGTGGCTGGTGCAGCTTTCTCTGGAAAGAAAAAAATGGAGCAGTTAGTAGGCAGTTACTGTAGTATGTCAAACTAGTCTACTGTACTGTATACTGGAACTACTGTATACTCTGACTATTGGGAAAGCTAAAATCTGTGCCATACTTACCTGTATCATACTGTACCTACTGTACAATACTACAGCACTGTACTACTTTCCTGATGCTTGTCCATTGCGCGCGATGACAATGGGCAACACAGTGGCAATATGGTCTATATATTTATTGCATCGTTCCTCGGTGAGTACATCGTTCCAAAAACTCATTATGGCTTTATACAACTCGTCCTTCTTGGAGGGTTTCGCCACTTTACGGATGTGGTCCTTCAGCTGATGCCAGACCATTTCGATCGGATTGAAGTCTGGCGATCTGTGATTGGAAAGAAAGGACAATTAGTTTAAGAGATACAGTACACAGTACAAACAGTGGGGAACATAAATGGTACACGGTCTACTGCACTTACTCCGCTGGCGTCTTCACCCAGTTGATGCCGCGCTCAAGGATATGCGCCGTCGACGCGGTGTGCTTGGGATCATTGTCCTGGTAAAAGCGATGACCATTGGGAAAGTCTTGTGTGATGTATCGCACTATCACGGGCACAATGTTGTCTTGGAAGAAATCTTTATTCATGATTCCTATAGCAAGAAAAGAAAAGTGCTCAATAGTACAGTACAGTGCATACGGTAAGGCAACACTAGTCAAGTACAGTGCATTAGGCGGCATTATATTTGAGAAATTGTACCTTCAAAGACGACAATGCATCCCGGTCCACGCCTAGAGATGGCACCCCACACATGCAGCTTCACAGGGTGTTTTGGCCGCGGCTTCAAAGTTATGCGGCCTTTTTTGTGGAACGCAAATCTTGCAAATCTCTCCAGCGACACAGTAGACTCATCAGTGAAGATGCAATCCTGGAAAGTCTCACCGCTGTCGATCCATGCCTGGGCCTGGAGCACTCTTTTGATTTTGTTTGCGTCCCGTATCATGGGGTACGCTCTGTAATGACAATGAATAAAAAATGTTAGCGTCACAGCGCAGTACAGTTTGCAAAACAACACTTTTACTTTACAGTTCCTCCTGTACTGTCCAGTACTAACCTGACACGTCCATATTTCCATCCAATTCTGCGTCTCATCTTCTTTATGCTGCTCTCGGATACAGTCAGATTGTGGTTTTCCTGAAGAGTGTTTTTAACCCTTAATGCGCTCCTCTCATCATTCTCCTCACTTATTCTGTCCACCAGAAGAGTAGTCTCCCTACAATGCAAAGAAATTATATTGTGTTATTAATATGCAGCAATATAAAATGTATACTGTATACTGCACATGTAATGTTGTAATATACAGTAAATATAAATATACAAAAAATGTATACTGCTGTACTATAAATATAAATAGACAAAATATACAGTATACAGTACTGTTGTAATATAAATATACTATATAAATATACTGTTATTATATCATAATAAATACACATCATACTGTATACTGTATATTCCGTTGTCAGATGAATTGCAATATACCAAAAGTGTATACTGCTGCACAAAAAATATAAATTGACCACACATACAGTACACTACAGTATATACTGTTGTAATATAATAAATATACTATATAAATACGGTATACTGTTGTTATATCATAATAAATACACATCATATACTGTATATTCGTTGTCAGATGAATTGCAATATACCAAAAGTGTATACTGCTGCACAAAAAATATAAATTGACCACACATACAGTACACTACAGTATATACTGTTGTAATATAATAAATATACTATATAAATACGGTATACTGTTGTTATATCATAATAAATACACATCATATACTGTATATTCGTTGTCAGATGAATTGCAATATACCAAAAGTGTATACTGCTGCACAAAAAATATAAATTGACCATACATACAGTACACTACAGTATATACTGTTGTAATATAATAAATATACTATATAAATACGGTATACTGTAGATGTACACTACAGTTTTCTATATTTTTTTCGGTTAAGTTTTATAAATACAGTATACTTACGCATTTGTTACACTTGGTGCCTTTTTGCGGTCTCTGTTTTTTCCTTGTGCATGATAGCACACGGTGCTTGATGGCACAACGAGGCCAGAAGCAGTTAACCAGCGCTGGATATCTGCAATTCGTTTTCCGCTCGTGTACATCTCCTTCATTCTCATGCTGAGATCCTTTGAAATCTTCTTAACAGGCATTGCTGCGAGTACTGTAGAAAGAAATACAAACATAAGAATGTGTATTCGATGTTTAGTCGATGTGTATTCAATGTGCAGTGAATCCACAAAATGGATGGTGTATTTATATGTTAATGACTCACATTACAGACCACCCACTTTTAACACCTGTACCTGGCCGCCATGCATAAAAGGTTGTACACGTTGCATAGCCCATCACTTGCTGATCTTTATCTGAGCCATTGTCCAGATACTGCATTGTGCCTCCCGCTTACATGGAGCATCCCCGGTTCTATGGACGAAAGAATCATCTCACCTCTGCTGTGCCTGCCACACTGAAAAAGAGAAAGGCAGTTACCGTTTCCAAGCCAAAAGCAAAGCGACAGGCTAAGGCCAACAAAGAAAACCTTCTGCTGACCCCAAAGGCTAAGGCTTTAAAAACATGTCAGCCTTATTATGTGAAGAAGAAATACGGTACTGTGCTCGGTACGCAAGACGCATGGCAGCCAACTCACCGAATCCGCAGACCACTTCCCATAAGCTTCGACGACTCTGCTGTAGCTGTCCCGGAAATCTTCAGCCCGGCTTCTCCACCCCCATCTTCTCCGGTTCCATCTGAAGATGCTGCTGCCTCTGAAATCAACGGGTCACTGTCTCCTTTGCTCTTGGACGACTCTGCTTCTCTCCCGGAAATCCAGCGGTCACCTTCTCCATCCCTCTTCCACCACGCTGCAGCTTCTCCTGTACCGGGCATCCCCAGGTCACCTCTTCCACTCTCCATCGATACCGCTTCTCTCCAGGGAACCCCCATCTCATCCTCCGTTGCACCCATCCCCCCAGATCTCCAGATGCCATGCACAAGCAGCTCGTTGGACCGGATCCTGAATGGGCTAAGTGTGGATCTCCCCGGGAATTCTAGTGTGCTGGCAAAGCTAGATCTGCTTCTGGAGTCGGTGCTACATATGGAGCAAGGGATGCTACAAATGGAGCAGCGGCTGGATCAACGGATGCTACATATGGAGCAACGTATGGATCAACGGATGGACAAGATAGAGGCTGACATAGCGGGCATACATTATTTGCTCGGTGTTAATGCCCCTGTTTCCCCAACGCTGGAGCAGGGGGGTGACATGGATGTGATGCATGGTACCTTCGACCCCCTTCCATCACCAAGCACACCCCCTCCACCAGAAGATACAGTGTACTATGCTATTGAGGAGGACATGACAACCCCGTCAAGACCACGCCAGGAGACAACCCGGCGACCACTACCGGAGGAAAGCTTCCTCCCAGACACCCTACCATTGCCCATCGCCTCAAGTACACCCGCTCCCAAAAGACCTCCTACACCCGCTCGCATACAAACAGTGCCCGACATCTCCCTGTGCGATCTGCCACCGGCACTGAGGGAGAAGTATAGGGTGAGGAGTGCTGGTATACCACACAAGTATGCCTTGATCATATTTAAACACCATGTTCCCTACACATTGTACTGCGAGTGGGTGTTCAAAGTGAACTATGATGGGAATCGCCAAAAAAATGCCCTTCCTGCCAATTTAAGGAAAAAGATTGTGGAAGAAATGCAGCGCTATTACCCTGTTACAGATCCTGTAATGAGAGGCATTAGAGACTGCATTAATGGCGTTTTGCGCCATGCAAGGCATCGGCCATGGCTGGGAAATGGGGAGGACTTTCAGTGAGACCATACTGTAATATTGTGCTGTACTGTACAGTACATGTTTTACCCTATAGTACCTGCTGTACTTAAACAAAGGATACTGAATGTTGTTGTGTGTTGCACGGTTTTTGTACTGTATTTGTAAATAAAAGTTTTTGGTGGCGACTTCAGCAATAAAAGAACTGGTTAATTTATCTAACACTCAGTACTACAAACTGCTTTTTGCTTGCAGACTGCAAAGCCGCAAGACCAGCAACATTGTAACAAAAGAGCAATGAGCGCGCAATTGGCGTGGGAACTTCTGTTCTAAGGCCCCTATAAATAATATTCTTTATTTTATTTATAAACTCACATTTATAAACCCCGTCACCCACCCCCGCTAAACACAATAAAAAATAATCACACACAGCATCCCCGCAATAAATAAATAAATAAATACAAATAAATACATTTGAAATACATTTTTATTTATAGTGTAGATGTGCAGGGGGTCTCTGGAGCTGAACCGCACTGGTTTCAGGTCGGGGGACCCCGTGCCCCCCGAGATACAGGCCCCTTTAGGGGGTGCCGGTATCCCTCTGCGTTAAAAGCCCCGATCACGTGACCGCGGCCTGTAAACCAAGCAGAGCAGAGGGACACCGGCACTCCCTAAAGGGGCCTGTATCTCGGGGGGCACGGGGTCCCCAGACTTGAAACCTGTGCGCTTCAGCTCCGGAGACCCTCTGCACATGTACACTGTGAATAAAACACACACATCATTAAAGAATCATTCTTTAGCTTAGCGGCTATGCGCTATGGTAAAGAAGCAGCATTTCTGTATTTTTAATAATATTGTACAGTGAGCACGGGGTTCCCTGAGACAGAAATCTAATCTCAGGGGACCCCCTGCTCCTGCACAATATTATTAAAAGTTCAGAAACGAGGCTTCATTAGCATAGCGTATAGCCGCTAAGGTAATGAAGGGGTTAAGGCATAATAACCAATAAATACATTCAATACACTACCCACTACCCATGGCAACCTCCGCTGCTGTACAGTAAAACAGAGAAAAAAAATAACACTTTCAAAGTAATGTCCCCTAACCCCTTAATCACCATAGCGGTTATTAACCGCTACAGTCATGAAGGGGTTAACCCGCCCTCACCCACCACTCGGGACGCCTACTGTACATACCCTCCCACTCTAACCCCCCACCCCGTGAGGCCTAACCACCCTCAACCCTCACCCACTAACTACCCACAAGGGAGGCCTACCCACATACCGTTGGGGAAACACCCTCACCCACCCACCACTCGGGATGCCTACATACCCTCCCACACTAACCCCCCCCACACGTGAGGCCTAACCACCCAGTCAGTACCCACAAGGGAGGCCTACCCACATACCGTTGGGGAAATACCCCACCCCCACCCCAGTACCCACAATAAAAACAGTACAATGACCCACAATAAACAGCATTCTATTGATTAAATACATTACCCACCCCCTGTGCCCCCCCCCCATAAATACAAGATTTATTCTTTTACATTCAGGGTCCATAACGCAGCCCCACGCTAGTCCCCGGTGGGCTGGCAGGGCACCTGGACAGATCTACAGTTTACCAGCAGCATTCCACAGGTTCTGGAGGCCTGCTGGTGGATCCTGCCAGCACCATGGCGCCCAGGTGGTCTCCTTGGGTCACCGTGAGCCACAATTGGGTCCCCACGGTAGGCCCAAGGATGTCTGGGAGCCCCGGGTCAAACCCACAGGTGTCTGCGGGGCCTCGGGTGGTTCCCATGGAGGTCTGGGGAACTCACGGGTGCTCACTACGGGTCCGCGGTGCCCCCACAGAAGTGGGACCACACATCATCATCCCTGCACCTACGGGTCGGAGGTGCCCCCACAGAAGTGGGACCACACATCGTCATGCCCGCAGACTACGGGTCCGCGGTGCCCCCACAGAAGTGGGACCACACATCATCATCCCCGCATGTGTCACCCGTGGAACCACCAGCCTGATACCCTTTAGGATACCCGAGGATTCCCCGCGGGTGGTCTCCAGAGGTCCCACGCAAACCACGGAAGTAACCCTGAATGTAAAAAAAATAAACCTGGCCTATACATTCAATACATACACCCTCCCCCCCAACACCTACAGTACAATAATGTGCAAAATAACTATTATCCAGATATGGATAATAGATTAATTGCCCATTATTAAAAACATTAACTAGCATATACAAATAAATAAAGTACTACTTACCTCATCAATACGAAGTGTCCGACGCCAGCGCCTTCCTTCTCTTGCCCACACAAAACATAGCCAAAACCAAGCCAATACATTGCAATTACATTCAGATATCAATTAACCCCTTAAACACCTTATCGGATAATAACCGCAAAGGTAATTAAGGGGTTAAGCCACACAGGCACGATACCCACCCTTCACCCATGAATTTGTACTGTGGCTTCATCATGCAACTATACAGTATATATATATACTGTATATATATATACACAGAGAGACAGAGAGAAAGAGAGAGAGAGATATATATATACAGTATATATATATATATATATATATATATATATAGATATACACACACGTTATATACACACCCATGATAAACCAATATACAGTACAAATAAATGTAGAAGGGTTATCAAAAGCATACTGCCCTACAACCAAACACGTCTCCATACAGACACTACATTAAAATCAATTTCCTTTAAAAATCCTAACTGATCTCACAATCTACTGTACTGTATATGATCACAAACCAATGAAAAAAGTCACATTCCAAAATGCATAAAATCTATGCACCATACTGTATACATTCTGCAAATTAATCAACGTAAACAAAAATCAATTAGCAATCATTATTTAGATCTCTAAACATTTCACACTCAATCATGAACAATGAAACCATTAACAGATTCACGCCTAGAGCAGAACAATTAAGCCTTTGAAAAAATATAAGTACCGACAAAAATACAACCTTTACAGTACAACCAAGGCTATCTATCCCTGACCTTCCTCAAACACACAATACAATACCAAGGAATAATACATCTATCTAATTTTAAAATACTTTAAACTCACAAAATAATTAAAAACACATCTAATCCAGCTTTTAAAACATCATCATTTCTTACCCTGAATGTATACTGTACAGTATATCTCTCTAGACATATATATTGTACATACATACATACAGTGGCAAGAAATGATATACCACAAAAAAAAAAAAATACACAGGTTAAAAAACCTTTTGAAAAAATTAACAAGTTAAATAAAATACATTTCTTTACTGTAGTTCACTTACCATTACTTGCCCCCACCGACTCCCGTTGCCCAGGTTACTCACGAACCAATCCACGATCAGGAACCCATAAAATAATAAACCATTCAAAATAATAAACATTAAACTAAAAATCCAAACCAATCCACGGGTCTTCTACTTGTAATACATCTTCATCTGTATTCTTCTTTCTTCTATCTCCTTCCGGGCGGGGCAGGGCGTGGTCTTCTTTCCATCATCGGCCACGCCCTTGTCTTTTTTCTTCTCCGGAGGTCCTTCCTCCGCGGCGTCTGGCTGCAAAATGAGACGACATAGGCTTTTAAAGACCTATGATGTCACATTTTGCGTCATGGTTCCCACGGTCCTGATTGGACCGTGAAAACCATGTGTTTTGGCCGATAATAAAAAAATGATGACGTCACTTAAAGGGAATGAAAGCACAGCCAATCAGAATGGCTTTGCTTCAAATGCCTTTAAGGTGACATCATTAAAAGACACATGGCCATGCACACATGGTTCTAGAGCCAATCAGAGCGTGGGAACTTTATCCCTACTCTGATTGGCTCTGGTATACCATGTGTCAGGGGCTTGGGGGAGAAAGGATGTGACGTCAATGAAAACCTGTCACGTGGTACGGTAGCCAATCAGAGCGTGGGAACTTTATCCTTATTGACGTCACATCCTTTCTCCCCCAAGCCCCTGACACATGGTATACCAGAGCCAATCAGAGTAGGGATAAAGTTCCCACGCTCTGATTGGCTCTAGTACCATGTGTGCACGGCCATGTGTCTTTTAATGATGTCACCTTAAAGGCATTTGAAGCAACGCCATTCTGATTGGCTGTGCTTTCATTCCCTTTAAGTGACGTCATCATTTTTTTATTATCGGCAAAAACACATGGTTTTCACGGTCCAATCAGGACCGTGGGAACCATGACGCAAAATGTGACGTCATAGGTCTTTAAAAGCCTATGTCGTCTCATTTTGCAGCCAGACGCCGCGGAGGAAGGACCTCCGGAGAAGAAAAAAGACAAGGGCGTGGCCGATGATGGAAAGAAGACCACGCCCTGCCCCGCCCGGAAGGAGATAGAAGAAAGAAGAATACAGATGAAGATGTATTACAAGTAGAAGACCCGTGGATTGGTTTGGATTTTTAGTTTAATGTTTATTATTTTGAATGGTTTATTATTTTATGGGTTCCTGATCGTGGATTGGTTCGTGAGTAACCTGGGCAACGGGAGTCGGTGGGGGCAAGTAATGGTAAGTGAACTACAGTAAAGAAATGTATTTTATTTAACTTGTTAATTTTTTCAAAAGGTTTTTTAACCTGTGTATTTTTTTTTTTTTGTGGTATATCATTTCTTGCCACTGTATGTATGTATGTACAATATATATGTCTAGAGAGATATACTGTACAGTATACATTCAGGGTAAGAAATGATGATGTTTTAAAAGCTGGATTAGATGTGTTTTTAATTATTTTGTGAGTTTAAAGTATTTTAAAATTAGATAGATGTATTATTCCTTGGTATTGTATTGTGTGTTTGAGGAAGGTCAGGGATATATAGCCTTGGTTGTACTGTAAAGGTTGTATTTTTGTCGGTACTTATATTTTTTCAAAGGCTTAATTGTTCTGCTCTAGGCGTGAATTTGTTAATGATTTTATTGTTCGGGATCTAGTCTGAATTGTTTAGGGATGTAAATAATGATTGCTAATTGAGTTTTGTTTACTTGGTTGATTACAGTAATTTGCAGAATGTATATGGTGCATACAGTAGATATTTTGGCATCATTTATATTGGAATGTAAGTTGTTTAAATGGCTTTTCAGAGGTTTAGTGATGATTTACAGTAGATTGAGAGATCAGTTATGAATATTAAAGGAAATTTATTTTAATTTAGTGTGTATGTATGGAGAAGAGTTTGGTTGTAGGACAGTGCTTTTGATAACCCTTCTACATTTATTTGTACTGTATATTGGTTTATCATGGGTGTGTATATAACGTGTGTGTATTTATATATATATATATATATATATACTGTATATATATATCTCTCTCTCTCTTTCTCTCTGTCTCTCTGTCTCTCTGTGTATATATATATACAGTATATATATATAGTTGCATGATGAAGCCACAGTACAAATTCATGGGTGAGGGTGGGTATCGGGCCTGTGTGGCTTAACCCCTTAATCACCTTTGCGGTTATTATCTGATAAGGTGTTTAAGGGGTTAATTGATATCTGAATGTACTGTACTTGCAATGTATTGCCTTGGTTTTGGCTATGTTTTGTGTGGGCAAGAGAAGGAAGGCGCTGGCATCGGACACTTCGTATTGATGAGGTCAGTAGTACTTTATTTATTTGTATATGCTAGTTAATGTTTTTAATAATGGGCAATTAATCTATTATCCATATCTGGATAATAGTTATTTTGCACATTATTGTACTGTAGGTGTTGGGGGGGAGGGTGTATGTATTGAATGTATAGGCCAGGTTTATTTTTTTTACATTCAGGGTTACTTCCGTTGTTTTGCGTGGGACCTCTGGAGACCACCCGCGGGGAATCCTCGGGTATCCTAAAGGGTATCAGGCTGGTGGTTCCACGGGTGACACATGCGGGGATGATGATGTGTGGTCCCACTTCTGTGGGGGCACCGCGGACCCGTAGTCTGCGGGCATGACGATGTGTGGTCCCACTTCTGTGGGGGCACCTCCGACCCGTAGGTGCGGGGATGATGATGTGTGGTCCCACTTCTGTGGGGGCACCGCGGACCTGTAGTGAGCACCCGTGAGTTCCCCAGACCCCCATGGGAACCACCCGAGGCCCCGCAGACACCTGTGGGTTTGACCCGGGGCTCCCAGACATCCTTGGGCCTACAGTGGGGACCCAATTGTGGCTCACGGTGACCCAAGGAGACCACCTGGGCGCTATGGTGCTGGCAGGATCCACCAGCAGGCCTCCAGAACCTGTGGAATGCTGCTGGTAAACTGTAGGTCTGTCCAGGTGCCCTGCCAGCCCACCGGGGACTAGCGTGGGGCTGCGTTATGGACCCTGAATGTAAAAGAATAAATCTTGTATTTATGGGGGGGGGGGGCACAGGGGGTGGGTAATGTATTTAATAAATAGAATGCTGTTTATTGTGGGTCATTGTACTGTTTTTATTGTGGGTACTGGGGTGGGGGTGAGGTGTTTCCCCAACGGTATGTGGGTAGGCCTCCCTTGTGGGTACTGACTGGGTGGTTAGGCCTCACGGGTGGGGGGGGGGGTTAGTGTGGGAGGGTATGTAGGCATCCCGAGTGGTGGGTGGGTGAGGGTGGGTTAACCCCTTCATGACTGTAGCGGTTAATAACCGCTATGGTGATTAAGGGGTTAGGGGACATTACTTTGTATGTTTTAATTTTTGTGTCTGTTTTGCAGAAGCGGAGGGGCCATGGCCAGGATGGGGGGGGGGGTTAACGGTATGTGGGTAGGGGGTGAGGGTGGTTAGCAATGCAGGGAGGGAGATTTACTGGTAACAGAAACATCTCTCTCCCTTCAATGTAATCTGTTTAACACAAACATTAGGGGGGGAAGGGGCTTTAGGCCTTTATATCTCTGTCCCTTCAGTGTAATCTGCTTAACAGAAACATTAGGGGGGAGGGGGCTTTAAACAATGCTGTGTATAATGTATAAGGTTTTTTACAATTAGATAGATGTAATCCTTGGTATTGTAAACGTTTGTTAGGTTTTAAATTGTCTTTTCTGGTTGGTACTTACAGTATACAGTATATTGATTTTGGTTTACTTGATTGGTTAAAATACTGTAGTTGACTTGTTTGGAAGTGTTTGTATTTACTGGTAGAGTAGCTTGCAATTATATTGTTAACATTCATTTGCAGAATGTACAGTACTGTATATGGTGCATAGATTTAATGCTATGCATCATTTACAGTATACAATGTAAATGCAATGTACTGTGTGGATTGTAATGTTATGTTTTATATTGTAAAATAAGTTACTGTAGGATTATTAAATGGATTATTATTATTGTCTGTATAGAGAAGCGTTATCTGTAGGACAGTATGATTTTGATAACCATTCTACATGTATTTGTACTATTGGTTCATCATGTGTGTATATATACTGTATACTGTATATATATATATATATATATATATATATATACATCTACACTATCAATAAAAATGTATTTCAAATGTATTTATTGGCATTTATTTATTTATTTAGATTTATTTATTAATTGTGGGGCTGCTGTGCGTGAATTTTTTTTATTGGGGGTGAGGGGGGTGTTTGGCCCTTGGTGTGAGTTTACGACTTGCAGCAGCAGCAGCACAATTAATAAATAAATCTAAATAAATAAATAAATAAATAAATGACAATAAATATATTTGAAATACATTTTTATTGATAGTGTACATGTGCAGAGGGTCTCCAGAGCAGAAGCGCACAGGTTTCAGGTCTGGGGACCCCGTGCCCCCCGAGATACAGGCCCCTTTTGGGGGTGCCGGTATCCCTCTGCTCTGCTTGGTTTACAGGCCGCGATCACGTGATCGGGACCTTTAAACGCAGAGCACTCAGCACTCAGGAACACAGGCCAGGCAGATTTAACACACACACACAATAGGGGGAGGTTTTATTTTTACATAGCTTGCAGGGAAGCTTAACGCACACACACAATAGGGGGATAGGGGGAGGGGGTTTTACATAGATTAGAGAGAAGGCAGGGCGTTTTAAAAGCGAGAATAGGGGGAGGGGGTTTTACATAGATTAGAGAGAAGGCAGGGAGTTTTAACACAGACGTGAAAAATATGTATTGAATGTATTAATTGTTTATTATGCCTTAACCCCTTCATTGCCTTAGCGGCTATCCGCTATGGTAATGACGCAGCATTTTCCGTATTTTTAATAATATTGATCAGGAGCAGGGGGGGGGGGGGTTCCCTGAGCATTAATTTCTGGCTCAGGGAACCCCCTGCTCACTTTACAATATTATTAAAATAATGCTTCTTTACCATAGCGCATAGACGCTAAGGTAAAGAACGAGTGTTTATTTATACTGTATATTGTATGTGTTTTATTGATAGTGTACATGTGCAGAGGGTCTCCAGAGCAGAAGCGCACAGGTTTCAGGTCTGGGGACCCCGTGCCCCCCGAGATACAGGCCCCTTTAGGGGGTGCCGGTATCCCTCTGCTCTGCTTGGTTTACAGGCCGCGGTCATGTGATCGGGACCTTTAAACGCAGAGGGATACCGCCACCCCCTAAAGGGGCCTGTATCTCGGGGGGCACGGGGTCCCCAGACCTAAAACCAACGCGGTTCAGCTCCGGAGACCCCCTGAACATCTACACTATCAATAAAAATGTATTTCAAATGTATTTATTGTCATTTTTTTTTTTTTTTGGCGGCTGCTGTGTGTATTTTTTTAATAATATTGATCAGGAGCAGGGGGGGGGGGGTGTTCCCTGAGCATTAATTTCTGGCTCAGGGAACCCCCTGCTCACTTTACAATATTATTAAAATAATGCTTCTTTACCATAGCGCATAGACGCTAAGGTAAAGAACGAGTGTTTATTTATACTGTATATTGTATGTGTTTTATTGATAGTGTACATGTGCAGAGGGTCTCCAGAGCAGAAGCGCACAGGTTTCAGGTCTGGGGACCCCGTGCCCCCCGAGATACAGGCCCCATTAGGGGGTGCCGGTATCCCTCTGCTCTGCTTGGTTTACAGGCCGCGGTCACGTGATCGGGACCTTTAAACGCAGAGGGATACCGGCACCCCCTAAAGGGGCCTGTATCTCGGGGGGCACGGGGTCCCCAGACCTAAAACCAACGCGGTTCAGCTCCGGAGACCCCCTGCACATCTACACTATCAATAAAAATGTATTTCAAATGTATTTATTGTCATTTATTTATTTATTTTTTGGCGGCTGCTGTGTGTATTTTATTGTTGTGGGTTGCGGGAGGGTGGGTGAATGGGGTATTCGCCCCAACGATGGTTGGGGAGGGCTTGCGGGGGGGGGTGGGGTAGCGGGAGGGCTTAACCCCTTCATGACCGTAGCGGTATTAACTGCTACGGTCGTGAAGGGGTTAAGTGCACCCGCAACCCCCCCCCCTCCCGCAAGTCCTAAACTCACTCCAAGGGCCAAATACCCCCCTCACCCATCCCCACTACACACAATAAAGCGGGCACGGTGGGTTAACCCCTTCATTGCCTTAGCGGCTATCCGCTATGGTAATGACGCAGCATTTTCCGTATTTTTAATAATATTGATCAGGAGCAGGGGGGGGGGGGTTCCCTGAGCATTAATTTCTGGCTCAGGGAACCCCCTGCTCACTTTACAATATTATTAAAATAATGCTTCTTTACCATAGCGCATAGACGCTAAGGTAAAGAACGAGTGTTTATTTATACTGTATATTGTATGTGTTTTATTGATAGTGTACATGTGCAGAGGGTCTCCAGAGCAGAAGCGCACAGGTTTCAGGTCTGGGGACCCCGTGCCCCCCGAGATACAGGCCCCTTTAGGGGGTGCCGGTATCCCTCTGCTCTGCTTGGTTTACAGGCCGCGGTCACGTGATCAGGACCTTTAAACGCAGAGGGATACCGGCACCCCCTAAAGGGGCCTGTATCTCGGGGGGCACGGGGTCCCCAGACCTAAAACCAACGCGGTTCAGCTCCGGAGACCCCCTGCACATCTACACTATCAATAAAAATGTATTTCAAATAATTTTTAATGTGCGGATGTTTGCGCAGAGAGAGAGCAGCGGATCTCTCTCTGCTGCAAACACATCTCGCCCCCGACGCCCATACAGTAGTATCATTTATGTATGTGCATATACAGTACAGTACAGTACTGTACAGTACTGTATGTTAGGGCTTACAGGGGTTGTTGTTATACAGTATATACAGTATATAGTATACAGTATATACTGCATTACAATTCATTATAGGGGACGGCTTCACAGAGAATAGCTCGCAAGCGCCACCATGTGTATTTTGACGGCATTGCAGTATTGTAACCAGCCGGAATAAAAAGCTTAAATTCCGGCCGGAAAATAACGCAATGCACTCTGGCAGAAAACTATCAGAAACCTGAATACACCCGAGTATACCCGAATTCGCGGGACTAGCCGTGCTCGAATAAAGTGTGTCGCCAGTGTACTTCTGGCATCGTTGTGCCAGCAACCACCGTGAGCTATCATGCACACAGAAAAAACAGAGACAGCAAAAGGGCACCAAGGGTAACTAACGCGTAAGTATATTTATACAACTTAAAAAAAAAATTCATTTTAATTTAAATCTAATATTTTTGTTATTTCTGTTGATTTATATTACAACAGTATATATATTTTGTATATTTATATTTATATCAGTACAGTATATATATTTTGTATATTTATATTTATATTACAACAGTATATATTTTGTATATTTATAATTATAAAACTTTGATAAAAAATTTTGATCCAAAAATGTACTGTACATCTACAGTACTGTATCTAATATTTTTGTTTTATATTACAACAGTATATATGTTTTTTTATATTTATATTACAACAGTGTATATATTTCGTATTTTTATATTTATATTACAACAGTGTATATATTTTGTATATTTATATTACAACAGTGTACAGTATATATTTTGTATATTTATATTTATATTACAACAGTGTATATATTTTGTATATTTATATTTATATTACAACAGTATATATATTTTGTATATTTATATTTATATTACAACAGTGTATATATTTTGTATATTTATATTTATATTACAACAGTATATATATTTTGTATTTTTATATTTATATTTCAACAGTTTTATATTGCTGCATACTGTATTAATAGAACAATATATTGTATCCTCTTGATCTACTGTCTCTAATTTTTTTACTTACCGGAATGTTTTTCTTTACATTGTAGGGAGACAACTCGTCTGGTGGACAAAATAAGTGAGGAGAATGATGAGAGGAGTGCATTAAGGGTCAAATACACTCTGCAGGAACATCACAATCTCGCTGTATCCGAGACCAGCATAAAGAAGATGAGACGCAGCATTGGATGGAAATATGGACGTGTGAGGTTAGTACTGGACAGTACAGGTGGTAAAAGTGTTGTTTAGGAAACTGTACTGTACCGCTAAAATTATTTATTCCTTGTCATTACAGAGCGTACCCCATGATACGGGACGCAAACTAAATCAAAAGAGTGGTCCAGGCCCAGGCATGGATCGACAGTGGGGAGACTTTCCAGGTTTGCATCTTCACTGATGAGTCTACTGTGTCGCTGCAGAGATGTGCAAGCTTTGCATTCCACAAAAAAGGCTGCATATCTTTGAAGCCGCGGCCAAAACACCCCGTGAAACTGCATATGTGGGGTGCCATCTCTAGGCGTGGACCAGGATGCATTGTCATCTTTGAAGGTAAAATATATCAAATATAATGTAGCCTTATGCACTGTACTTTACTAGTGTAACCTTACTGTATGCACTGTACTGTACTATTGTGCAGTTTTTTGAGCACTTTTCTTTTCTTGCTATAGGAATAATGAATAAAGCTTTCTTCCAAGACAACATTGTCCCTGAGATAATGCAATACATCACACGTGAGTTACCGAATGGTTACCGCTTCTACCAGGACAAAGATCCGAAGCACACCGCGTCAATAGCGCATATATTTGAGCGCGGTATCAACTGGGTGAAGATGCCAGTGGAGTAAGTGCAGTATACCGTGTCTCATTTTTTCCCCCATTGTTTTTACTGTGTTCTGTATCTCTTAAACTAATTGTCCTTTTTTTCCAATGACAGATCGCCAGACTTCAATCCGATCGAAATGGTCTGGCATCAGCTGAAGGACCATATCCGGAAAGTCGCAAAACCCTCCAAAAAGAACGAATTGTTGAAAGGCATAATGAGTTTTTGGAACGATGTACTCACCGTGGAGCGCTGCAATAAATATATAGACCATATTGCAACTGTGTTGCCCATTGTGATTGCGCGTAATGGGCAAGCATTAGGAAAGTAGTACTGTGCAGTAGTATTGTAAGTACAGTATGATACAGGTAAGTATGGCACAGATTTTTTCTTTCCCAATAGTCAGAGTATACAGTAAAGTAGTTACAGTTTTTTCTTTACAAAGAGAGCAGCAACAGCCATCAGGTTACATACAGTAGTATTTAACAGTAGTCAGAGTATACAGTAGTTCCAGTATACAGTAGACTAGTTTGACAGTAGTACAGTAACTGCCTACTAACTTGTCATTTTTTTTTCTTTTCAGAGAAAGCAGTACCAGCCATCTAAAGTAGTACTACATACAGTATCACACAATGCCATAATACAGTACGCACATACAGTAACTGCACTAATTTTTTGTTTTATTGTCGTTTCAGGAAAAAAGGGTGGCCTGGGGGGAAGGTGGGGTGTTGTGTCCAGTCTAATCTGTTTGTACAGTCAAATGTACAGTATATAAACAGCAATATTGATGTACACAAAACCTCTCCTCTCTCAATGAACTACTGTACACGAAATGAGGAACAAGATAACGACGGAAAAAATAATATTACTATGTACAGTATACTATACTGCTGCGGCCGAATTTATTCGAGCATTTGCCCGTTCTCGGCCGCAGCAGTAACCTGGCGCGCGCCGGAGGGTGCCGGGCGCGCGCCGAAGCCTCGGAGGAGAGGCCCGCCGATCGGGGCTTCCCCCTCTCCTCATGGGGTCCGCCGGGTCCCCCGGAACGTCCCGCCGCCGTCCTCACATCCGCGCGACACCAGGGCTCCCTCGGGGAGCCCTGGGCACGCGTACATGCGGCACAGGCACCCGATGACGCGTGACCGCGCATCGGTGATGCGCGGCACGCTGAGGGAGTGCGGCTCGCAAGCCGGGACATATCCCGGCTTGCGGAATGAGCCGTACTCAAATAAAGTGTGCCGCTGTGTACAGTATAATATATATATACAGTATATATATTATACATTACAGTGTATATATATTATTACATAATATTCTTATAAATGTGCATAATTCATGTTTCTCCATGTTTTACAAATGTTTTCTAAATGTTTATCCAATTTCAATCTGCCAGAAGAACTTATTAAAAACTGCATTATGTATTATTCATGATTATTTTTATATTTGTATTTTTTTGTTCCTGATGAAATAAAATAAATATTTATTCACATTCCTGGTAATCATAATCATTGACAACAACCATCCCCCCCCACCCCTACAGTATAAGAATGAATGACAAAACAACATGAATCAGTTAATGGTTTTTTTTACTCTCAATTCTCACAATGCTGTGCAAATCAGATTTACATTTCAAATTTGAGAAGGGATTTTCCAAAGTGTTACCATAAACAAAGCCTCAAAGGGTTGGGGGGGGGGGGTTGGGTGAGTCATGTGCAGTAATCAGCTAGCTCCCATCTCAAAGAGGCTTAGAGTACATACAGGCGCAGTGTGGCGATTGACGCTCGGCTATGGATGGATTAAGAACACAATGGCAAGATTCAGAAAACTAACGACTCTGTGGAGAGGGGGGGGGGGTTGGGTGACTCATGCGCAGTAAGCATCTAGCTCCCATCTCAAAGAGGCTTAGAGTACACGCAGGCGCAGTGAGGCAATTGACGCTCGGCTAGGAACGAATTAAGAACACAATGACTAACTTCAGAAAATGAATGACTCTGTGGAGGTGTCTGTCGAAAAGAGTTTGTGTGTGCGTGGGGGAGGGATGAAGGATTAGTTGTGCTGCAGTTCAAAGAAATGACATACTGTAGAGTAGAGTACAGTAATTTCAAAAGGCAGTTCATCATAATTTGATCAATAAACCCCCAAATACAACCCCCAAATACAGTACATAAAAATCAAGTCACTTTATCTCCCTGTGCCTCAGGCACCAAAAACATACAGTAGATTGTGAGCTCCACGGGACAGGGAGGGACCTGTGCCTGCAAAATGTCTCTGGAAAGCGCTACGTATACTGTAACTAACAGCGCTATACAAAAACATGCTATTATTATTATTATTATAATATCAAGGTGATGCTCTGTGCAAATCAAATTCGAGAAGGGATTTTCCAAAACGTTGCCGTAAACAAAGCCTCAAAGCTCCCATCTCAAAGAGAATTACACGCAGGCGCAGTGAGGCTTTGTACTGTTGCTCGGCTATGGACGGATTAAGAATACAATGGCAAGATTCAGAAAATTAACGACTCTGTGGAGAGGGGGGGTTGGGTCACTCATGCGCAGTAAGCAGCTAAGCAGCTAATTAGCTCCCATCTGAAAAAGGATCACACGCAGGCGCAGTGAGGCTTTGAAGCTCGGCTATGGACGGATTAAGAACACAATGGCAAGATTCAGAAAATTAACGACTCTGTGGAGAAGGAGGGTTGGGTGACTCATGCGCAGTAAGCAGCTAGCTCCCATCTCAAAGAGGCTTAGGGTACACGCAGGCGCAGTGAGGCAATTGACGCTCGGCTAGGGACGGATTAAGAACACAATGACTAACTTCAGAAAATGAATGACTCTGTGGAGGTGTCTGTCGAAAAGAGTTTGTGTGTGCGTGGGGGAGGAAGGATTAGTTGTTCTGCAGTTCAAAGAAATGACATACTGTAGAGTAGAGTACAGTAATTTGAAAAGGCAGTTCATCATAATAATTTGATCAATAAACGCCCAAATACAACCCCCAAATACAGTACATAAAAAGCAAGTCACTTTATCTCCCTGTGCCTCAGGCACCAAAAACATACAGTAGATTGTGAGCTCCACGGGACAGGGAGGGACCTGTGCCTGCAAAATGTCTCTGGAAAGCGCTACGTATACTGTAACTAACAGCGCTATACAAAAACATGCTATTATTACTATTATTATTATATCAAGGTGATGCTCTGTGCAAATCAAATTCGAGAAGGGATTTTCCAAAACGTTGCCGTAAACAAAGCCTCAAAGCTCCCGTCTCAAAGAGAATTACACGCAGGCGCAGTGAGGCTTCGTACTGTAGCTCGGCTATGGACGGATTAAGAACACAATGGCAAGATTCAGAAAATTAGGGGGGGTTGGGTGACTCATGCGCAGTAAGCAGCTAGCTCCCATCTCAAAGAGGCTTAGAGTACATGCAGGCGCAGTGAGGCGATTAAAAACACAATGTCTAACTTCAGAAAATAAATGACTCTGTGGAGAGGGGGGGGGGTTGGGTGACTCATGCGCAGTAAGCAGCTAAGCAGCTAAGCAGCTAAATAGCTCCCATCTGAACAAGGATTACACGCAGGCGCAGTGAGGCTTTGAAGCTCGGCTATGGACGGATTAAAAACATAATGGCAAGATTCAAAAAATTAAAGACAGCCGCTTGTAGTTCAAAGCTAAAGAGATACTTTAATTTCAAAAAGCAGTTCATCATAATAATACACCCCCAAATACAGTACGTAAAAAGCACACAAGTCAACCATGTGCAGTCAAACGCACAGGGTCGCAGACAAAAGCTACTGTACAGCACAGATTGAATATCGTAATACAGTAAGATGGTTTTTGCAGGCATGTGGAGAAAAAAAATTACAATAAAATTTTTTTTCCACTCAAGCAAGCAGTGGTGGACGAAGTTACAGGCGCATGCGCAGTAAATTCCTTCTGTCAAGCAGGAATGTGATTGGAACCAGACACAGTTTCAAAGGAATGGTGTGCGAGAGATGTACTGCATTGCACAGAAGATAAGTTGAAATACCCTGCAGTGCAGTTAATTATCCCGAGCGAGGGGAGAGCGCTGTATATGCCGAAATGTGACACAGTACAGTACAGTACACACCTATGCGTTTCAACAATTTTCAAATGAGACATACTGTACTGTACTGCAGAACAGCACTGCAAATGCATGTATACTTTAAATATGCAAATTTACAATTACTGCACGCGCACACACAGACTGTGTACTGACGTAGGTTGAACCGCGAAGGTATTAGACTTCCAAGACAACAGCTCGCAAACGGCCCCCTGTGTTTTTACATGGCATTGCAATATTGCAGACAGCGAGAATAAAATGCTAATAGCACGAGCGCGAAAATAACGCAGTTCACTCCGAGCGAAAACGACACAAAACCGCAGATAACCGGGATAATCTGAAAATCGCGGATCTAGCCGATTTAGACTCAGGTCGGCCGCCACTGTACAATTACCCCTAGGGCCAGCATCTCCTCTACTTTCCTCTCTGTACTGCCCTTCACCTCTGCTGATACACGATAGGCATGCTTATGCAGGGGTCTCAGATCACCGGTTAAGCACTGGGTGATCTATGGTATGTGTTCTGCCCGGCTTGTCCGTGAACAGATCCCTATACTGTTCTTGCATAGCCACCTCTACCTTTTGCTGTCCGCTGAGCTGGGATCCTATCTCTACCTGCGCTACGGTGCACCCTGGCCTAGATTCCACTAGGAGGTCAGGCAGAGTACTGCTCAATGGGTCCCCCCTCGATGGCTACAGATAGCCAGCACTCATGCCACACTCCGTGCAAAATACTCCTCAAGCATATTGATGTGATAGGTCCTAGTTTTTCCTGTCTCTCCATCAAATTGTGCAACATAGTTGTACTCATTAATATTTATGAGAACCGTGTATGGTCCAGACCAGGCAGCCATTAATTTGTTCTACTGAGTGGGCTTTATAACATGTACTTGCTGTCCTGGGATGAATGATCTGCTACGGGCATTCTGGTCATACCAAGCTTTCTGCTTGGTCTGAGCCTCCCTGAGATTAGCCTGCACCAAGCATTTCTAGCCGGTCTCTGAGATTTACTACAAACTGAAGCATCAGTATTAGTAGTCTCCCCTTCCCATCCCTCATGGAATAAGTCAAGAGGTCCCCGTAAACTGTGACCATATAGCAGCTCAAAAGGAGAGAACCCGGTAGATTATTGCGGTACCTCTCGGTATGCAAACAGCAAATGCGGTAGGTGAATCTCCCAGTCCTTCCCATCAGCTTCTATAAAAGCTTACAGCATCTGCTTTAGGGTACCATTGAACTTCTCACATAACCCGTTGGTCTGGGGGTGGTAAGGGGTCATGCACTGGTGCTTCACCCTACATGCATCCCAGAGACACTGTAGCAATTCACTCATGAATTGCGACCCTTGATCGGTTAAAATCTCACTAGGGAAACCTACTCCAGTGAATATAACTAGCAATGCTTTTGCTACTGCCCTAGCTTTGATGGTGAAAAGGGCTACAGCCTCAGATTACCAGGTGGCAAAGCCCACCACGTGAGTATGTAGGCTTGCCAGACCAACTGGGGATCATGAGGGGTCCCACTATGTCCATAGCTACCCTCTAGAAAGGTTCCCCAATTACCGGTAACGGATTCCGGGGTGCCCTCACACTATCACCCGCCTTACCTACTTGCTGGCAGGCATCACAGTAGCGGCACAAATCTGCCACCGCCCCCGATGCCCCCGTCCAGTAGTAATGCTGCAACAGCCGGGCTCTTGTCCGAGTGACCCCCTGATGCCCCGCTAGTGGAATGGAGTGGGATAACTGTAACAACTGTTGCCTATACTCCCTTGGTACAACTAACTTTTGCCTACCCATAGCTCTCTGCTCTCTATATAAGAGCCCGCAGTGCCATGAGAAACATTCTGACCCACTGTCCGAGTTAGGCTTGGATGCCCGGAGCCTCATGCGCTCCAAGCTGGGGTCAGACCTCACCGCATCCATAAACTGTGTCCCTAATTCTGGCCACCCTTCCTTAGTCTCTAAGTCAGGGGAACAGTGAACAGGTAAAGGGGAAGGTAAGTCAGTACACTGTGGCAACCAAGTCTGGCTTACCTGCCTAGTCTCCTTAGAGACTCCTGGAACTGTTGGTCCCAATTACAGGTGAACAGCGGATCCTTCAAGTGCTACTCCTGATGACTGGTAATCGCTGCAACAAGAGCCAGCTCTGCTGTGAAAATGCATGTTACGTGCCTCAAGTCATTGACAAGGAGGACCTCAGCAACTAACCCGGGCAATTCTCCCACCTCCCTCATGCCATGACCGGCACCCCAATCAATAAAGACCCAGGCAACCTGGAGGGATTTTGGTCTTCTGCCTGGCATGATCATTTGCATCCCGTGCCCGGGACAAATCCTCTGGCCGGACCATGTCAGGTCGGACCAGGGTGACAGCGGCACCGGAGTCGAGCAAGCCGACTGCTTGGCGAGCTCCGATGGTCACTGGTCGGAGATGCCTCTGCCAGACATCGTTGGACTGCATCCCGACTGGTGCAATCTGATGTCCCTCTGTCTCCACTGTGGGTTCCTAGGTGGCAAGTGCAGATCTCTCTGTGGAGGTTCCCCTCTTGGCTGGTCTGACGGCTGTTGTTGGCTCCACTGTGTGTGCCCGTCGCACACTAGCAACTGGCTTTGCAGCTGGAGAGTGTTGCCCTGATGGGGTTTACTGGACCTCAGATGGTCTGAACAGTCTGCCTTGATGTGCCCAGTCTTGTTGCACTGGTAGCACCTCCTTTCATGGCAGAACTCTGCAGTTTTGGGTGCACTTCCATCTGCTGCAGGTTTATTCTTCCAGTGAGGAGTGCTTTTGGCTCTTTTGGCCGAGGTGGCGGTGTCCTGGGTAGTCCATTTCTTGCGCAACACCATCCAACTGGTAACAAACTCATAAGCCAGTTTGTCAGCATCTGTATAAGTCTTTGGCTTGCGGTCAAAGGTCCATTCCCGAACGTCCACGGGGCACTGCTGCAAAAATGTTTCTTTGTATATCAAGTCCAGAAGCAGGTGGTACTTAATAGCACCATACCCCACCACCCACTGTCCCCCATGCAAAGCCATGCGGGAGGCAAACAGCATGTAGGACTCTCGGGGCCATTTCTCCTTGGATCGGAATATGCCCCAGTATGCTTCTGGGGTAAGGGCATACTGGGTGAGGAGGAGGGCTTTCACATGTCTGTAGTCATTGCCATCCTCATGTGCGATTGCCTGCAAAGTCTCTTTGGCTGCACCGGACAACAACGGGTAAAGCCGCAAAACCCAGTCCTGCTCTGGTACCTTCTATCTGTGACACTGGGCCTCAAAGTTTGTCAGAAACCCATCAATCTTGTCCATGCCATCCACGAACTTCCCGAAGCTGTGATGATCCACTTGGGGGGTTGCTTGCTCCCCGTTTACAAGGTGGGAGCGCTGGGCTAATGTTCCTTGTGTGACTGCTAGCAGCCGGACCCTTTCGTCCAGGGTCGCCCACTCTCCCCATGAGGCAAAGAGTGTGATGATTCTAGGGGTGGCAAATCCATTAGCCACTGGGGCTACCACGGCCGCACTCCCCCAAACTGGTGCCATGACAATGTCCATGTGGGCACCTGCTTCCTCCCCATGTCCTTCCTCCGCCACCGGGGCTGGATTAACCTCCTGCACCCTTGACTGCAGCGTTATCACTGCAACTGCAGCTTAAAGCAAGTCCTTCTTTGGTTTAGCCATCCGGGCTTCGTGAGCTTCCAAGTCCTCTTCCAGTATAGTCTTTGACCGACCGTCTGTTGGTAGCCCATAGCTTTGACACCGGATAACAATCTTTGTTCGGTCCCATGACCGTTACCGTCCTGATCGCTTGTCCATGTTCGCCCGCAGGCACTAAGCTAAGGGAAAAGAGAACCTGTGTTTTTCTCGCTTTCTGAAAAGTGTGCAAGTTACTGCCTGTTGTGGGAGCTATCAATCTTTGAGTTTCCCGCTAGTTATAAAACTCCGCAACATTTTATAACATAGGCTCAATCGATCCCACCGCTGCCACCAGTTAATATAAGCCGGTCATGGGAGATCAGTTTTATCAATACCTTTTTATACCGGGATCATTGATTGAGCAAAGCAAGGAGGTTAAATAAATTGTCATTTATTTCAGGAAAAGACATACACACAATGTAACACAATTTACAGGGCTAACACACTTACTGGGAACGGGGCTAACGAATAAATCTATCCTCTAAATGTGACTGCTACATTTTTCAGCAGTGGGACTTAGAAGAATTCTTGAGTCAAAATCTTTGAAGCCGGCTTGCGTCTTTTCAGTTGAGAGCATCTTTGAATTTGCCGCTGTTGGTTTGGCGCTTGGAATCCCAGCTTCTCATTGACTGCAAGGTTTCTTATGGGTTTCGGAGTCCCATTCACAAACCTCTACAGCCTATCAGAGCGTGGGAATTTCCCTGCCAGCCAATCACCGATTTGCCGGTATTGTAAAGCTGGTTGGGTACCTTTTCTCAGTCTGCCAGGGGGCATGCACTAACCTGGCACCTCTGCCTCTTTGCATACTGAGTCCACCCGCTGTCCAGGCTCCACAGCATCTGGGCTCTGGCAAATCATGGCCGGATAGCCCTGTGTTATTCCAGGATGTGGGTACTCAAGCAGAACTGCAGTAACCCTCCTGTTCTAACACCCTGGCATCCCTGAGGCTTTCAAGTCAGGACTCTGCATAGACCCATAGGCACCAAGCTTAGTAGCCACCTGGTCTCTTGGAATCCATGTTACGCCGGTGCTGCCCGCAGACCAGACCCATCCCCTGTGCTGAGGTGGGACGTAAGGATACACGCACCCACAGCAAAGGGAGCGCGTCCGGAGTGTGGTGTTAGTGTTGCCAGGCCAGGTATAGTAAGGAAGACAATACTTGCCGGTATCGGTAGTAGAGGAGGAGTAGTTATTGCCGTTGCCAAGATCAGGGATTGGAGTGTTGCGGATGGTCAAAGGTATAAGCCGTGTTACAGGGATGCCAGAAGTCACGAAGTCCAAGTAGAGCCGAAGTCGAGAGCCAGAGGGGGTAGTCGTCCAATCCGCGTCAATACCTGTGGAGTCACTGAGATAGTAGTCAAATGCTTCCATACAGAACTGTGTCGAGCGACGAGTGATGGGAAGCACAGACATAATAAAGCTAATGGGATCCGGTTTACGAGTCTGATCCGGAAAGAAGTGACTGGAGATAAATGGTTTTAAGAGGGACACATGAAAGACATTGGGAATCTTCATACTGGGTGGTAGTTGGAGCCGGAATGCCACAGGATTGATTTGTTCAAAAATAGGGAAGGGTCCCAAGAACTTAGGTGCCAGTTTAGGAGATGGTACCTTGAGGTGGATATTCCTAGAGGAGAGCCATACCAAATCCCCTGGTTTGTAACTGGGCGCCGAACGACGACGACGATCGGCCTGTAGTTTCGATCTGCGGGAGGAGTTGAGAAGGGTAGACTGAATCCTGGACCATGCGGTTTGGAGGGAAGAAATGCGTTCATCTACAGCTGGTACTCCAGAAGGAATGTTGGGGATGGGAAGACAGGGAGGGTGGAACCCATAATTTATAAAGAAGGGTGACTCCCGGGTGGACTCTTTTTTTGCAGAATTGACGGCATACTCTGCCCAAGAGAGGAGTTGAGCCCAATCATCCTGGAAATCGGAAATAAAACATCTCAGGTAATTCTCCAGGGATTGATTGATTCTCTCCGTTTGTCCATTGGACTGAGGATGATAGGCGGAAGAGAAAGAAGAAGAGATGCCCAATCTCTTCGTGAAAGCTCTCCAAAATTTGGATACGAACTGAGAACCTCTGTCAGAAACAATGGACGAAGGGATCCCATGAATCCAGAAAATCTGCTCCGTAAAGATATCAGCAAGGGCGGGGGAGGTGGGTAATCCTTTAAGTGGAATGAAATGGGACATCTTTGAGAACCTGTCCACGACCACCAAGATAGTGTTCATTCCTCTGGACCTGGGCAACTCCACGATGAAGTCCATAGAAATGTGGGACCAGGGGCGGTCGGGAACTGGAAGGGGTAACAGAAAACCCTGAGGCTTTTGACGGAGAGTCTTGCTTTGAGCGCACGTGGGGCATGCGCGGGTAAACTCCAGAATATCTTGAGACATCCTTGACCACCAGAAATTCCGACGAATGAGATCAGTAGTCTTCTTAAAACCTGGATGACCTGCAGATTTAGAGGTCACCCCCAAGACAGGACCTCTGGAACAAATTTGGATGGTACAAAGAGTTTGTTGTCGGGAACGACCAAGTCCTTGGGAATGCGTCTCTGGGAGTGCAAAATCTTGTCAAGATTCTTGAAAGTAGACGTGGCGAGAATCCTCTCATGTGGAAGGATAGTCTCCAACGATTCCTCTGGCCTCTCTTCAGAAGAATGTATACGGGAGAGTGCGTCTGCCTTTACGTTCTTGGTCCCGGGAATATAGGACAGGTGAAAATCGAATCGAGAAAAAAAAAAAGAGCCCAACGAGCCTGTCGTGGACCAAGGCGTCGAGCGTTCTCTATGTAAAGAAGGTTCTTGTGGTCCGTGAGAATAGTAAACGGCTCTTTTGACCCCTCCAGCAGGTGTCTCCACTCTTGAAGAGCCATCTTCACGGCCAGAAGTTCCCTGTTATCCACGTCATAGTTCCTCTCGGCAGACGAGAATTTCTTGGAAAAATATGCACAGGGATGTAACTTATCTTGGGGCGTGGGTCTCTGGGAAAGAACGGCACCAGCGCCGCAAACAGAAGCGTCGACCTCCAGGACGAAGGGAAGTTCGATGTTGGGATGACGGAGAATAGGTGAGGATATAAAGGCTTCCTTGAGTGTCTCGAAGGTGGAGATGGCCTCGGATGACCAAGCAGAAGGATCAGCTCCTTTTTTGGTGAGCGCAGTGAGGGGTGCCACAATGGTGGAAAAACTTTGGCCATTCAGTGACTGCTTGAAGTTTATCGGTGTCCATCATAAACCCCTCATCGGAAATGATATACCCCAGGAACGGAGTAGAGGTCGTATGAAAGGTGCACTTCTCCAGTTTAGCATACAAATGGTGTTCACGGAGACGGGAAAGGACGTAGGAGGTGTGGCGTATATGGTCCTGGAGATCTTTGGAAAAAAATCAGGATATCATCCAAGTATACAATAACAAAAATATTGAGTACCTTACGAAAGACGTCGTTGATGAAATCCTGGAAGACAGCGGGAGCATTACATAAGCCGAAAGGCATTACCAGATATTCGTAGTGTCCACTACGCGTGTTGAAGGCCGTCTTCCATTCATCCCCCTTCCTGATGCGCACCAGGTTATAGGCACCACGTAGATCCAACTTGGATTTAATCTTGGCCCCCTGTAATTTATCGAACAGTTCGGTAATAAGGGGAAGGGGGTAACGATTTTTAATAGTGATGTGGTTTAAACCCCTGTAGTCGATGCAAGGCCTCAACGACCCGTCCTTTTTCTTGACGAAGAAAAACCCAGCCCCTGCTGGGGAATTGGAGTGATGAATAAAGCCTTTCTTGAGAATTTCCTGGATATATTCATCCATAGCGTGAGATTCTGGTAATGACAAGGGGTAGGTCTTGGACTTGGGTAGGGAGTAACCTGGAACTAGATCGATCGGACAATCGTAAGTCCTGTGTGGCGGCAAGAGGTCTGACTGTACCTTATTGAAAACGTCCCGGAATTGATGGTAAACGGAAGGTAGAATAACTTTGGGAACAGAGGTATTGGCCAGCAGTTGATGAGTCTCACTTGACCTCGGCCTCCAGGAAATGGGAGCAGAGGAAGTCCAGTCAATGAAAGGATTGTTAAGCTGTAGCCAAGGAAGACCAAGGGTGATGGGTATCCCAGGAGCGTGAATGGCATCGAGAACTAAGATCTCCTTGTGCAGATGTGAGGACAGAAGCAAGGGAGCCGTCTCTAAGGAGATGTGGGCCGGGGTAAGAGGACGTCCATCGATACCGACGAGAGCGATAGGAACCTTCTTTCTCACGAGTGGTATGCGGTTTAATCTGGCGAATTCAAGATCCACGAAGTTTCCTCCAGCTCCTGAGTCAATGAAAGCGGCGGTAGAAGTCTTGAACTTATCGCCTGAAAGGGAGACTGGAAATGTAAGTTTCTTAGGGAGTTCACCTTTAGAAAGGGGACGTGGAGACATTACACCCAGAGAGAGCCCCTCTCTACTCACTGGGTGTTCCCGTTTCCCGGTTGCAGTGGACACTCCCGAACCAGATGTTCCATGGATCCGCAGTAGAAACACAATCCCCCGGCATGGCGGGACTGCCGTATCGGTGTGCGGACGCGTTGTACCCCCAATTGCATTGGCTCTGGCAACTCCAGTGCAGGAGTGTTGCTGGGAGTACTGGAGAACGGAACTTGAAAGTTATGGACGCGAATGCGCTGACGCTCTGAGCGGCATACCTGGATACGTTGATCCACTCGGACAGCCAAATCAATGAGGACCTCCAATTGATCCGGCCTGGATTGGCGAGAGAATTCATCCTTGATGGAATCTGCCAGGCCTTGCCAGAACACGGAGACGAGAGCCTCTTGTCCCCAGTTAGTCTCGGCTGCTAGAGTCCGGAATTCCACAGCATACTGCGTCACCTTTCGCCATCCCTGAGTGATCTGGTGGAGAGAAACAGATGCCATCTCCCGACGAGCGGGAGAATCGAATACTTGTTGAAACTCGGCTTTAAATGCCGGGTAATCTTGGGTAAGGTCAGAACGTCGCTCCCAAACCGGGGAAGCCCAAGCCAGGGCGCTGCCAGTGAGGAGGTTATAAATGTAGGCTACCTTCTTGCAATCAGTATTGTAGAGATGGGGGGCCATTTCAAACTGCACCTCACACTGGTTTAGGAAACCCCTACAATCTTGCGGTTCACCTGCATAAGGCTTGGGGGGAGGAATCCTTACATCTGAGCTGCTAACTGCGCTTGCGGAGTGGGGGCTTACATCTGGTGGGGTCGCGGTCGGTACCCTGTCTGAGAGTACTGCGACCTGGCGTGTAAGTGTCACAATTTGATCTGCCATGGCCTGTTTTGCTGAAGCAGATTGGAGAGAAACTGTTGAAGTTCGGTCTGGTCTGCGTCTGGTGGGCTCGACATAATGTTTCGCCGGTGCTGCCCGCAGACTAGACCCATCCCCTGTGCTGAGGTGGGACGTAGGGATACACGCACCCGCAGCAAAAGGAGCGCATACGGAGTGTGGTGTTAGTGTGGCCAGGTATAGATAATTAAAAAAAAAAAAAAGGGGGAGGGGGGTTAGAGGGGGACGGAGAGAGGGAAGGGGGAGGCGTATAGGATGAGGATGTATTGGTTTCTGTAGTCTACTGAGACGGCACATGAGCTGTGGGACCTCGTAGAAGATCGTGTGGAAGTATAGATAGTTACTCAAAGGGGGAAGTGCTGATCTACTGCTGCGACACACTTTATTCGAGCAAATGCCCAGTTTGTACCTGGCAGATACCTGGAATGCGCTGCTCCTCACCTCTGACAAGCCCCGTTGCGTTTGCCTTCCCAGCCACGGTTCATGCCTGGCTGACGGGGGCCTGATCTGTTAAATGATAATGATCAGGATTTAATAGGCTGCAATGCTTCGCGTGTCCACCAGATGGCATAAATTCATGAATTGTAATGCAGTATATATATATACAGTACTGTATATACACAGTATATATATATATATATATATATATATATATATATATATATATATATATATATATATATATATATACTGTATAACAACAACCCCTATAAGCCCTAACATACAGTACTGTACACACACACAGCAGCCGCCAAAAAATAAATAAATAAATCTAAATTTAAAGGGCCCGACCACGTGATCGCGGCCTGTAAACCAAGCAGAGCAGAGGGATACCGGCACCCCCTAATGGGGCCTGTATCTCGGGGAGCAGGGGGTCCCCAGACCTGAAACCTGTGCGGTTCTGCTCTGGAGACCCTCTGCACATGTACAGTATCAATAAAACACATACAGTATACAGTATAAATAAACACTCGTTTTTTACCTTAGCGGCTATGCGCTATGGTAAAGAAGCAGCATTTCTGTATTTTAATAATATTGTACAGTGAGCATGGGGTTCCCTGAGCCAGAAATTAATGCTCAGGGACCCCCCCTGCTCCTGCTCAATATTATTAAAAATACAGAAATGCTGCTTCATTACCATAGCGGATAGCCGCTAAGGCAATGAAGGGGTTAACCCACCGTGCCCGCTTTATTGTGTGTAGTGGGGATGGGTGAGGGGGGTATTTGGCCCTTGGTGTGAGTTTAGGGCTTGCGGGGGGGGTTGCGGGTGCACTTAACCCCTTCACGACCGTAGCAGTTAATACCGCTACGGTCATGAAGGGGTTAAGCCCTCCCGCTACCCCCCGCAAGCCCTAAACAACCATCGTTGGGGCTAATACCCCATTCACCCACCCCCGCTACCCACAATAAAAAAATACACACACACAGCAGCCGCCAAAAAATAAATAAATAAATCTAAATAAATAAATGACAATAAATACATTTGAAATACATTTTTATTGATAGTGTAGATGTGCAGGGGGTCTCCGGAGCTGAATCGCGTTGGTTTCAGGTCTGGGGACCCCCTGCTCAACGAGATACAGCCCCCTTTAGGGGGTGCCGGTATCCCTCTGCTTGGTTTAAAGGGCCCGACCACGTGATCGCGGCCTGTAAACCAAGCAGAGCAGAGGGATACCGGCACACCCTAAAGGGGCCTGTATCTCGGGGAGCAGGGGGTACCCAGACCTGAAACCTGTGTGGTTCTGCTCTGGAGACCCTCTGCGCATCTACACTATCAATAAAAGTGTATTTTAAATGTATTTATTTATATTCATTTATTTATTTATTTATTTAGATTTATTTATTAATTGTGCTGCTGCTGCAAGTCCTAAACTCACACCAAGGGCCAAACACCCCCCTCACCCCCAATAAAAAAAATTCACGCACAGCAGCCCCACAATTAATAAATAAATCTAAATAAATAAATACATGAAGAGAAATAAATATATACTGTATATATATATATACTGATATATATACAGTATATATATAATAACAATCCCTATACATATACAGTATATACTGTGTATATATATACTGTATATATATATATATATATATATATATATATATATAGATATAGATATAGATATATAGATATAGATATATACAGTATACAGTATATATACACACAGATGATGAACCAATATACAAATACATGTAGAATGGTTATCAAAATCATACTGTCCTACAAATAACGCTTCTCTATACAGACAATAATAATAATCCATTTAATAATCCTAACTGATTTTACAATATAAAACATAACATTCCAATCCACACAGTACATTGCATTTACATTGTATAAATGATGCATAAAATCTATGCACCATATACATTCTGCAAATGAATGTTAACAATATAATTGCAAGCTACTCTACCAGTAAATACAAAAACTTCCAAACAAGTCAAATATTTTAACCAATCAAGTAAACAAAAATCAATATATACTGTAAGTACCAACCAGAAAACACAATTTAAAACCAATACCAATAACCCTTACAATACCAAGGATTACATCTATCTAATTGTAAAAAACCTTATACATTATACAAAGCATTGCAATAAAAAACATACAGTACATGATGAACAATAAAGTACATTTCCTGTATCTCCCTGCCTTCAGTGTAATCTGTTTAAAGCCCCCTCCCCCCTAATGTTTCTGTTAAACAGATTACACTGAAGGGAGAGAGATGTAAAGGCCTAAAGCCCCCTCCCCCCTAATGTTTCTGTTAAAAAGATTTCACTGAAGGGAGAGAGATGTAAAGGCCTAAAGCCCCCTCCCCCCTAATGTTTCTGTTAAACAGATTACACTGAAGGGAGAGAGATGTAAAGGCCTAAAGCCCCCTCCCCCCTAATGTTTCTGTTAAACAGATTACACTGAAGGGAGAGAGATTTTACAGAAACACACATTAGGGGGGAGGGGGCTTTAAACAGATTACACTGAAGGCAGAGAGATGTTTCTGTTACCAGTAAATCTCCCTCCCTGCATTGATGTCAGTGTAGTGTATGTAAATGTGGGGAGGGGGGGGACCCAATGTGCATACTGTGAGGTCTAACCACCCTCACCCCCTACCCACATACCGTTACCCCCCCCATCCTGGCCATGGCCCCTCCGCTTCTGCAAAACAGACACAAAAATTAAAACATACAAAGTAATGTCCCCTAACCCCTTAATCACCATAGCGGTTATTAACCGCTACAGTCAAGAAGGGGTTAACCCACCCTCACACACCACTCGGGATGCCTACATACCCTCCCACACTAACCCCCCCCCCGTGAGGCCTAACCACCCAGTCAGTACCCACAAGGGAGGCCTACCCACATACCGTTGGGGAAACACACCACCCCCAGTACCCACAATAAAAACAGTACAATGACCCACAATAAACAGCATTATATTTATTAAATACATTACCCACCCCCTGTGCCCCCCCATAAATACAAGATTTATTCTTTTACATACAGGGTTCATAACGCAGCCCCACGCTAGTCCCCGGTGGGCTGGCAGGGCACCTGGACAGACCTACAGTTTACCAGCAGCCCTTTTTACACAGGTTCTGGAGGCCTGCTGGTGGATCCTGCCAGCACCATGGTGCCCAGGTGGTCTCCTTGGGTCACCGTGAGCCACAATTGGGTCCCCACGGTAGGCCCAAGGATGTCTGGGAGCCCCGGGTCAAACCCACAGGTGTCTGCGGGGCCTCGGGTGGTTCCCTCGGGGGTCTGGGGAACTCACGGGTGCTCACTACGGGTCCGCGGTCCTCCACAGAAGTGGGACCACACATCATCATCCCCGCACCTACGGGTCGGCGGTGCCCCCACAGAAGTGGGACCACACATCGTCATCCCCGCAGACTACGGGTCCGCGGTGCCCCCACAGAAGTGGGACCACACATCATCATCCCCGCATGTGTCACCCGTGGAACCACCAGCCTGATACCCTTGGGATACCCGAGAATACCCGAGGTGGTCTCCAGAGGTCCCACGCAAAACCACGGAAGTAACCCTGAATGTAAAAAAAATAAACCTGGCCTATACATTCAATACATACACCCTCCCCCCCAACACCTACAGTACAATAATGTGCAAAATAACTATTATCCAGATATGGATAATAGATTAATTGCCCATTATTAAAAACATTAACTAGCATATACAAATAAATAAAGTACTACTGACCTCATTAATACGAAGTGTCCTGTGGCTTCATCATGCAACTATATATATATACTGTATATATATACATACAGAGAGACAGAGAGAAAGAGAGAGAGAGAGATATATACAGTATATATATATATATATACACACGTTATATGCCTGTACACACCCATGATAAACCAATATACAGTACAAATAAATGTAGAAGGGTTATCAAAAGCATACTGCCCTACAACCAAACACTTCTCCATACAGACACTACATTAAAATCAATTTCCTTTAAAAATCCTAACTGATCTCACAATCTACTGTATATGATCACAAACCAATGAAAAAACTCACATTCCAATATATATGATGCATAAAATCTATGCACCATATACATTCTGCAAATGAATCAACCAAGTAAACAAAAATCAAAAGCCAATACATTGCAATTACATTCAGATATCAATTAAACCCTTAAACACCTGATCAGATAATAACCGCAAAGGTGATTAAGGGGTTAAGCCACACAGGCCCGATACCCACCCTCACCCATGAATTTGTACAGTGGCTTCATCATGCAACTATATATATATATATATATATATATATATATATATATATACTGTATATATATACACAGAGAATATATATATATATATATATATATATATATATATATATATATATATATATATTCTCTTGCATTCCCAGTAAAATCAACCCCACACTGATGAGACCCATCAAGGTCGAAACAGCTGTCTGTGGGTGGTTTTCTGGGTATGCACCTTAACCCTGGCTGTGCTCAAAGCTGTGACCATGCAGCAAGCTTAAGCCTATAGGGAACCAGGTTAAAAATGGTTATTGAGGCAAAAAGTGACACTGTGTGCTCATTTGCATGTCATTTCCCAGAATCCCTTGCTGCAGTGGAAGTGCTGTATGCTGGGTGATAATGGGGAAAGGCGGGGTTGCAGACCTGCCTAAGACATGCAGATGAGCATACAGCTATATTTGCATATTTGCTTTCCTGTGGAGGGTTTTTGTCACTTTTTTTACTCACCATAACTTAACTCAGTATTATGGTTTAGCCTATCCCATAGCCTCTCTTGCATTCCCAGTAAAATCAACCCCACACTGATGAGACCCATCAAGGTCGAAACAGCTGTCTGTGGGTGGTTTTCTGGGTATGCACCTTAACCCTGGCTGTGCTCAAAGCTGTGACCATGCAGCAAGCTTAAGCCTATAGGGAACCATGTTAAAAATGGTTATTGAGGCAAAAAGTGACACTGTGTGCTCATTTGCATGTCATTTCCCAGAATCCCTTGCTGCAGTGGAAGTGCTGTATGCTGGGTGATAATGGGGAAAGGCGGGGTTGCAGACCTGCCTAAGACATGCAGATGAGCATACAGCTATATTTGCATATTTGCTTTCCTGTGGAGGGTTTTTGTCACTTTTTTTACTCACCATAACTTAACTCAGTATTATGGTTTAGCCTATCCCATAGCCTCTCTTGCATTCCCAGTAAAATCAACCCCACACTGATGAGACCCATCAAGGTCGAAACAGCTGTCTGTGGGTGGTTTTCTGGGTATGCACCTTAACCCTGGCTGTGCTCAAAGCTGTGACCATGCAGCAAACTTAAGCCTATAGGGAACCATGTTAAAAATGGTTATTGAGGCAAAAAGTGACACTGTGTGCTCATTTGCATGTCATTTCCCAGAATCCCTTGCTGCAGTGGAAGTGCTGTATGCTGGGTGAGAATGGGGAAAGGCGGGGTTGCAGACCTACCTAAGACATGCAGATGAGCATACAGCTATATTTGCATATATATATATATATATATAAATATATATATACACACGATGAACCAATATACAAATAAATGTAGAAGGGTTATCAAAAGCACTGTCCTACAACCAAACACTTCTCCATACATACACACTAAATTAAAATCAATTTCCTTTAATATTCATAACTGATCTCTCAATCTAAATCATCACTAAACCTCTGAAAAGCCATTTAAACAACTTACATTCCAATATAAATGATGCCTAAATATCTATGCACCATATACTGTACATTCTGCAAATTAATCAAACATGTAAACAAAAATCAATTAGCAATCATTATTTACATCCCTAAACAATTCACACTAGATCCCGAACAATAAAACCATTAACAAATTCACGCCTAGAGCAGAACAATTAAGCAATGTAGAAAATTGAGTCCAGTCCGCGCTCTTGCTCTTTAGGATAGTGGAATGGTGGTTCCTCTCTAATCTCTTGCAGCTCTTAGTGTTGAAGGTGTCTGCCCCCACCTCCAATATGGATCCCAGCAGGAAAACTCCAACAGCGATACCAATTCCCAGGAAAAAAGAAAAAACACAAAAGCGCACCAAGATTGAGATATGATGTGTATTGACAACAAATAAAAATAATAATATGCACTTACATATATAAAAACTTTAATGGTCCAGATAACGATCGTCACTTCTATTGGTAGGGCAACAAATGGGATGAAGAGGGGGGTAATCTCAGTCTTCAGGAACAAGCCCCGCGCGCTGGGGCTGTATTCAGAGGCTGCGCTGCGTCTTTGCTTCACACGCTTGTCGGCATGATGATCTGCGTAGTTTGCATGAGCGGCAAATGAGGCCCCCTATAGTAGTCCCGGAAGTGCCCGCCCGTTTTCCATTTCGATCGAAAATGGCAATAAAAATAGCAATAAAAACACTTGTGTGAAGACTGGCTGTATGTGATAAACAGACCAGCGGCACCCTTCGCGACGCGTTTCGAATACAAAAGTATTCTTCCTCAGGCGATATCAGGGGCACCTGTTTGGGGTCCTTTATATACCACATAGATGATTGGTTAATACCAATAAAAGAACATCCAATCCACTATTGGTTAAATAGAAAAGGGGGATGGTTCAAATTCACCAAGCCTGCCCCTTGATGTTAGAGTGAACAGGATATTGATGCTGTATTGCAGTGGTGGCACTTTGAGTAATAATTAGATAATAAGAGACAAAAGTGCCACTCACCAGTGGAAATACATAAAGAGATACCTACAGGTGGCCCTTTTAACAAGTGTCACATATAAAATACATTTGAAAATATCTGTAAAAAAGTAGTATTAATAAAACATTGTGCTATCACATAAAGATACAACAGTTAAACATAAAACATATAATATAAAGAAATGGATGTGGAGAAGAAGGGGGGGGAGGGGAAGGAGGAAGGGAAAGGAAAAACATGTGCAAGGTAAAAAAAGACATAAAAACAAACAAAAATATCGATGACATGTTGAATAAAATTGGCTAAAATAGAATGCATCTCAATTCTGAAACTTTGCTAAATTGATAAAAAATGATAAAAAATGATAAAAACAGACTGCAAAGAAAAGATCACCTATCATTTAGTTACCGCAAGAAGGGAGTCAACTCCACATAATCATTTAACCCCCCAGGATGTTTAGTTTGGAGTGTGTATATCCAGAATTGCTCCCTCCTTGCGATAAATAAATCCTTATCGCCACCTCTAGTAGTAGTGGTGATATGTTCTATACCCATGTATTTGACCCCTGTGGTGCTGCATTGATGGACATCCTTAAAATGGGACAGCAAATGGGTTAATGGTTTACCAGAGGCCAATGTTTTAGGGATGTTGACAATATTTCTTAAATGTTCCATCACACGTATTTTAAGATGGCGTTTTGTGCGACCTACATATTGTAGTCCACACCCACATTGTAAAATATATATAACATATGTGGACAGACAGTCAATATAATTTTTAATCTCATATTTGTGATCTGTCATTTTGGACTTAAAGTGATCTTGTGTCAGCATCCTTGGACAAATTTTGCATCTATTGCATCTATGATTACCTTTAAGCCCCAATAGATCTCTAAGGTCCTTCTTCTTATTGGGGACACTGCCCTTTAAAAGGCTCGGGGCCAGCATGGTTTTAAGATTATCACTTTTTGTAAAAACAATAGGAGGTCTTTCTGGTAAAAACTTTGTCAAAATGGAGTCCAAATGTAAAATGTACCAATATTTATTAAGAATATGTTTTATCTTATTATGTGACCTATTAAATTTGGTGATGAAATACGGTGTCTTGTTATCCTTGTCTGGTCTGTATTTTTCCCTGTGTTTCTTTATTTTTGGCCTCACAATTTGTGGTACAGTGTTAGATGTAATGGCTTCACTGTCAATCGTATCTTCCACTAAATGTATGGGTGTATCCTGGCTCCCAATGTCATTAACGTTTATATGGTGATCTAACTTCTTACTTTTGGGGCAAATTAATTTCTCCCTATTACAGCGTAATGCCTTATTAAATGCTTTCTTAACAGTGGTTCTATCATATCCCTTATGTAGAAATCGTTCTTGAAGTATTTGTGACTGAGATTTAAATGTCTCTAAGTCAGTACAATTTCGCCTCATCCGCAAGAACTGGCTGTAGGGGATATTATCAATACATCTTTTTTCATGGCCACTCGTGGGGTGCAAGAAAGAGTTTACATTAGTGCTCTTAAAGTGGGTTTTAGTGAGTAGCTTGTTTTCAGAAACATATATCTCCAAATCCAAGTAGGTGATAGTATTTGGACTCAGCTCACTTGTGAAGGTGAGGTTGAATTCATTCTTATTCAACCCATCCACGAAGTTATCGAATGAGGTGCTATCGCCATCCCAGATGGCGATCACATCATCGATGTATCTCCGCCACATGACCAACTGCGGCAGAGATACATCAGCACCCCATATATGTAACGATTCCCACCATCCCATGTATAAATTTGCAAAAGATGGTGCAAAACGTGTCCCCATAGCAGTGCCACACAGTTGTAAATAAAACTCGTGCTCAAATAGAAAATAATTATGTGTCAAAATAAATTCAATTGAGTCGTGAATAAACCTACGCTGATGAAGAGGTAAAGTGCCATGTAGTGATAAGAAATAATTAATCGCATCTAATCCCCCTTTATGGGGAATAGAAGTGTACAGTGTCTGAACATCTAATGTAACAAGTTTATATGTTGGTTTCCAATTAAATTCAGTGAAAATAGTGAGTAAAGAGGTGGTATCAAGTAGATGTGAAGGTAAAGTGAATACTAGTGGTTGTAAAAAGAAATCTACATAAGAAGAGAGGTTAGCAGTGAGCGAATTAATTCCCGAAATAATAGGTCGCCCCGGTGGATTAATAAGGGATTTGTGAATCTTTGGCAAATGGTACATGATAGGGATGGTGGGAGCCGTACAATAAATATAATCAAACTCATGCTTTTTAAGAACATTAGACTCATAAGCAGAGTTTAGCAACTCTTTGAGATCATTCTGGAACTGTACTGAAGGATCTTTGGGAAGTTTACAGTAAGAGCTAGGGTCTGAAAGCAATCTATTTGCCTCCAGACAATAATCTGTTCTATCTTGGAGTATGATGCCTCCACCCTTATCTGCTTCCCTTACAACTGTATTAGGATCTTGACGTAATACTTTTAATGAATGTCTTTCCTGACTAGTCAAATTCATGTTCCAATTCTTCTGAGTTGACTGTGATTGTTCTAATGCTTTAAAGTCTTTCTCTACCATTTTATTGAAAATATCAATATGTAGTCCCCTAGAGTAGTAAGGGTAGAAGGTAGACTTGGGCTTAAATAATGAATGCTGTGTCAGTGTATTTTCCCCTTCATTGGTTATCCCCTCATCCATGAGGCACATTAAATCCACCAATTGATTTTGTTCATTAGTGGATAACATGTCGACAGTGGGGTTAATGATGACTGGAATTGAATCATGACCCCCATTATCAGATACAAAGTGTCTGCTTAACGTTAATTTGCGATTACATTTTTGCAGGTCAATATAAAGATCGAAGTTATTGACCCTCCGCGTGGGGGCAAATGATAATCCTTTCCCCAAAACATTCATCAAAGTGTGATCTATTTGAAAATGGGATAGATTAAAAATACCCTTAGATTTTAATGTTAAGTCATCTGGACAGGTTTTGGTGGGGAGATTTGCTGATTTATCTCTTTTTCCACTCCCTCTAATTCCTCTCCTGAATCCTGTCTTTTTCTCACAGTATTTTTGGTGGTTCCTAACAGGGGTGGGTGGTTGGAATCCCAGGTTGATATTGATTTTCTCATTTTTTCCAACCTGTTTAAAAAATCCTGATTTTCAGTCTCTTCCTTTCTATCCTTCAGTACTTCAAATTTATTATATAAAGGAATATCTGGTGTTCCCGTTTCGTGTCCTCTATATGTATTGGGATGTTTATTGGGGGCATTAGTATGTTTCCTAACATGTGGTGTATGTGGCTTATTCTGCCTCCTATTTTGTTTATGATAATGGAGAATCCATTGTTGTTTTTTCTGGATATTCTGATCCCATCCTACGGGTTCTATATTATCATTCCGTTGGTATTTAGACGGAAGTCTAGTGTGTTTTTCATGTGTAGGTCTAGCATGAAAATTGGGGTCTCTAGGAGTTCTAGGGATAGTAATATTAACTTTGGGATTAGTATGCTTAGTTTGGGCTGCCCCCTTTGGAATATGAACATTAGGATCATTGGTGCCTTGTGTTAAGGGGTCCCCATTTGTCATAGTTTCCTTTCCTGTGTCCCAACATCTTTGGATATTGAGAGCATAATCTTTCTTGTCCCTTAAAAACTTTTTGTTCTTATTAATTAAAATTTGGTTCTCTGATTTTCTCAATTTAATATTCATATCCTTAGTCAGTTGCGGGAGTTTGTCCAAGCAGGGAACTTCAAGAATCTCATTTTTAACCTTAGTTATTCTGCTGTCTACTTCAATTATTTCTTTTTTCCTTTCCAGGATTAATAATCGCATTAATTCTAAGGAACAATGGTCCTGGATTCTTTCCCATTCTTTGACAAACTCTGGACTGTCTGTATTATAGGTTGAGGGTTTGAGAACTCTTAGTCCCCTAGGAATACGACCCACCCTAATATATTCCTCTAAGGTGGCCATTTCTAACCAAGACTTAGTTTCCTTCTCCAAAAGTTTATACAGCTCATTCATAAGAGATGGCAAACTGGGAGTAATAACTTCTTCTATTGGTATGTCTGAAAACATCTTACTGAATAATTCTGGTTTGTTAAACCTGTTTTGAAGACAATCTAAAAAATGACTAGTGTTGGAATCGGCCATAATCCGTCCGTATAAGGAAGGTGAAAGAGGTGGGGAGGACTGAGGAAGGGGAGATGGAGAGGGTAGGGGGGAAGGAAAAAGGAAAAGGAGGGGGGAAGGATGGGAGGGGGAAAAGGCGAGGGAAAAGGGAGGAAAGGAGGACGAAACATTAAAACAATACAACAATAATGCACAAGTTAAATACAAATCCCAATATCACAATAATATGTTAATTGGGCAATGAATCATAAGAGTCTAATAGTTGCTGCGTGACTGTGGGAGAAAGAAAGGACAAAACAGTGTGACACAACAAGTGGGTCACACAGATTACCAGTGTAGAAAATAGAGTCCAGTCCGCGCTCTTGCTCTTTAGGATAGTGGAATGGTGGTTCCACTCTAATCTCTTGCAGCTCTTAGTGTTGAAGGTGTCTGCCCCCACCTCCAATATGGATCCCAGCAGGAAAACTCCAACAGCGATACCAAGTCCCAGGAAAAAAGAAAAAACACAAAAGCGCACCAAGATTGAGATATGATGTGTATTGACAACAAATAAAAATAATAATATGCACTTACATATATAAAAACTTTAATGGTCCAGATAACGATCGTCACTTCTATTGGTAGGGCAACAAATGGGATGAAGAGGGGGGTAAACTCAGTCTTCAGGAACAATCCCCGCGCGCTGGGGCTGTATTCAGAGGCTGCGCTGCGTCTCTGCTTCACACGCTTGTCGGCGTGATGATCTGCATAGTGCGCATGCGCGGCAAATGAGGCCCCCTATAGTAGTCCCGGAAGTGCCCGCCCGTTTTCCGTTTCGATCGAAAATGGCAATAAAAATAGCAATAAAAACACTTGTGTGAAGACTAGCTGTATGTGATAAACAGACCAGCGACACCCTTCGCGATGCGTTTCGAATACAAAAGTATTCTTCCTCAGGCAAATCAGGGGCACCTGTTTGGGGTCCTTTATATACCACATAGATGATTGGTTAATACCAATAAAAGAACATCCAATCCACTATTGGTTAAATAGAAAAGGGGGATGGTTCAAATTCACCAAGCCTGCCCCTTGATGTTAGAGTGAACAGGATATTGATGCTGTATTGCAGTGGTGGCACTTTGAGTAATAATTAGATAATAAGAGACAAAAGTGCCAAAAGTGGATGGGTTGAATAAGAATGAATTCAACCTCACCTTCACAAGTGAGCTGAGTCCAAATACTATCACCTACTTGGATTTGGAGATATATGTTTCTGAAAACAAGCTACTCACTAAAACCCACTTTAAGAGCACTAATGTAAACTCTTTCTTGCACCCCACGAGTGGCCATGAAAAAAGATGTATTGATAATATCCCCTACAGCCAGTTCTTGCGGATGAGGCGAAATTGTACTGACTTAGAGACATTTAAATCTCAGTCACAAATACTTCAAGAACGATTTCTACATAAGGGATATGATAGAACCACTGTTAAGAAAGCATTTAATAAGGCATTACGCTGTAATAGGGAGAAATTAATTTGCCCCAAAAGTAAGAAGTTAGATCACCATATAAACGTTAATGACATTGGGAGCCAGGATACACCCATACATTTAGTGGAAGATACGATTGACAGTGAAGCCATTACATCTAACACTGTACCACAAATTGTGAGGCCAAAAATAAAGAAACACAGGGAAAAATACAGACCAGACAAGGATAACAAGACACCGTATTTCATCACCAAATTTAATAGGTCACATAATAAGATAAAACATATTCTTAATAAATATTGGTACATTTTACATTTGGACTCCATTTTGACAAAGTTTTTACCAGAAAGACCTCCTATTGTTTTTACAAAAAGTGATAATCTTAAAACCATGCTGGCCCCGAGCCTTTTAAAGGGCAGTGTCCCCAATAAGAAGAAGGACCTTAGAGATCTATTGGGGCTTAAAGGTAATCATAGATGCAATAGATGCAAAATTTGTCCAAGGATGCTGACACAAGATCACTTTAAGTCCAAAATGACAGATCACAAATATGAGATTAAAAATTATATTGACTGTCTGTCCACATATGTTATATATATTTTACAATGTGGGTGTGGACTACAATATGTAGGTCGCACAAAACGCCATCTTAAAATACGTGTGATGGAACATTTAAGAAATATTGTCAACATCCCTAAAACATTGGCCTCTGGTAAACCATTAACCCATTTGCTGTCCCATTTTAAGGATGTCCATCAATGCAGCACCACAGGGGTCAAATACATGGGTATAGAACATATCACCACTACTACTAGAGGTGGCGATAAGGATTTATTTATCGCAAGGAGGGAGCAATTCTGGATATACACACTCCAAACTAAACATCCTGGGGGGTTAAATGATTATGTGGAGTTGACTCCCTTCTTGCGGTAACTAAATGATAGGTGATCTTTTCTTTGCAGTCTGTTTTTATCATTTTTTATCATTTTTTATCAATTTAGCAAAGTTTCAGAATTGAGATGCATTCTATTTTAGCCAATTTTATTCAACATGTCATCGATATTTTTGTTTGTTTTTATGTCTTTTTTTACCTTGCACATGTTTTTCCTTTCCCTTCCTCCTTCCCCTCCCCCCCCTTCTTCTCCACATCCATTTCTTTATATTATATGTTTTATGTTTAACTGTTGTATCTTTATGTGATAGCACAATGTTTTATTAATACTACTTTTTTACAGATATTTTCAAATGTATTTTATATGTGACACTTGTTAAAAGGGCCACCTGTAGGTATCTCTTTATGTATTTCCACTGGTGAGTGGCACTTTTGTCTCTTATTATCTAATTATTACTCAAAGTGCCACCACTGCAATACAGCATCAATATCCTGTTCACTCTAACATCAAGGGGCAGGCTTGGTGAATTTGAACCATCCCCCTTTTCTATTTAACCAATAGTGGATTGGATGTTCTTTTATTGGTATTAACCAATCATCTATGTGGTATATAAAGGACCCCAAACAGGTGCCCCTGATATCGCCTGAGGAAGAATACTTTTGTATTCGAAACGCGTCGCGAAGGGTGCCGCTGGTCTGTTTATCACATACAGCCAGTCTTCACACAAGTGTTTTTATTGCTATTTTTATTGCCATTTTCGATCGAAACGGAAAACGGGCGGGCACTTCCGGGACTACTATAGGGGGCCTCATTTGCCGCGCATGCGCACTACGCAGATCATCACGCCGACAAGCGTGTGAAGCAGAGACGCAGTGCAGCCTCTGAATACAGCCCCAGCGCGCGGGGCTTGTTCCTGAAGACTGAGATTACCCCCCTCTTCATCCCATTTGTTGCCCTACCAATAGAAGTGACGATCGTTATCTGGACCATTAAAGTTTTTATATATGTAAGTGCATATTATTATTTTTATTTGTTGTCAATACACATCATATCTCAATCTTGGTGCGCTTTTGTGTTTTTTCTTTTTTCCCAGAACAATTAAGCCTTTGAAAAAATATAAGTACCGACAAAAATACAACCTTTACAACCAAGGCTATCCCTGACCTTCCTCAAACACACAATACAATACCAAGGAATACATCTATCTAATTTTAAAATACTTTAAACTCACAATAAAGCATACAGTAGCAGCATACACAAAATAATTTAAAACACATTTAATCCAGCTTTTAAAACAACATCATTTCTTACCCTGTACTGTATGTATATATCTCTCTAGACATATATACATACATACATACATACAGTGGCAAGAAATGATATACCACAAAAAAAAAATACACATGTTAAAAAACGTTTTGAAAAAATTAACAAGTTAAATAAAATACATTTCTTTACTGTAGTTCACTTACCATTTCTTGCCCCCACCGACTCCCGTTGCGCAGCTTACTCACGAACCAATCCACGATCAGGAACCCATAAAATAATAAACCATAAAATAATAAACATTATTCTAAAAATCCAAACCAATCCACGGGTCTTCTATTTGTAATCCATTTTTATCTTCATCTGTGTTCTTCTTTCTTCTAGCAAACAAACAGTAGATGGCGCTCTAATACTATAAATAAAATACAGTGTATAAATGTGATATACAAAGTGCAATGTGATAATCAGGTAAAATTAAAACAAGTGCAAATATGGGTACAATAGTTCACTCAAACCCTTAGATGGACTGTTTCAGGGTCCAGGAAACAGTATGATCAGGAAAAACCAGGGGAGCGGTGTACCTTAAAATAAAAACAGATTCTGCATAGTGTGATACTGTAAAGCACAATAAAGTGGTTTCTAAGAAGCTTAGAAATATGGGAGGGCTATAGCACATACAACCACCCAACAAATATAGACACCAAACTTAGAAATCTATATGGGAAGGCTATAGCACATATAACCACCCAACAATGGTATAAACACCAAGAGGAGTTAAGACCTTAAGTAGAGACAAACACAGGGATAAGCAAAACACTTTTATCCATAAATAAATGAATTGGAGGCTTACAGAATCCAAAAGGATTAACAGCATAGGGAGTAGGTAATCATTCGATCATCCGGTCACTGCTACTGCTGCACTGCTGCACGCCACCCGACTGTGTCTCGAACAGCCGTCACGTCACTTCCGGAATCCCGGCCGGTTGGAGATGACGTCACAGGCTCCGTGTTCTCTCTCACTCAGTCTCTAAGGTCTTAACTCCTCTTGGTGTTTATACCATTGTTGGGTGGTTATATGTGCTATAGCCTTCCCATATAGATTTCTAAGTTTGGTGTCTATATTTGTTGGGTGGTTGTATGTGCTATAGCCCTCCCATATTTCTAAGCTTCTTAGAAACCACTTTATTGTGCTTTACAGTATCACACTATGCAGAATCTGTTTTTATTTTAAGGTACACCGCTCCCCTGGTTCTTCTTTCTTCTATCTTCTTCCAGCGGGGCGGGGTCTTCTCCCCGTCTGCGGCCACGCCCTGGTCTTCTTTCTTTCCCGGAGGTCCTTCCTCCGCGGTGTCTGGCTTCAAAATGAGACGACATAGGCTTTTAAAGGCCTATGACGTCACATTTTGCGTCATGGTTCCCACGGTCCTGATTGGACCGTGAAAACCATGTGTTTTGGCCAAAAAAAAAAAAATGAAGACGTCACTTAAAGGGAATGAAAGCACAGCCAATCAGAATGGCTTTGCTTCAATTGCCTTTAAGATGACGTCATGAAAAGGCACATGGCCGTGCACACATGGTACTAGAGCCAATCAGAGCGTGGGAACTTTATCCCTACTCCCTATGTGTGCTGTCTCGTTTTTTCCGGACTCCAATCTGGTAAAATCTACTTTTTTTATATATATATATATATATATATATATATATATATATATATATATATCGTACACAGAAGAGTGAATACCGCATCACTTCCAAAAAATTAATGCAATGTCAAATAAACCTACCTAAATCAGAAAAATATAACTGATATAGTTGTAACAGAAATAAAGTATAAGCTGTAGGTGGTGCTAGAGGGAAAATATAGATTAATTAGTGGACACAAGAAAAAAAATAAAAAATAATAATCAAAAACACAGTATAATAGACATTTTCACTGCTATCAGTATAGCATATATGTTTTTTTCTGTGTATATTTTCTCAGTCTAGTATTTTTGATCTATGATGTCTACTAGCCATTAACATCTCTGGTGACCGGCCGGTCTGTATTGCTTCATTGTGGGAAATAATCTTTTCCCTCAGTGAGCAAGGGTTTTTTTAGGGCATCATTTTTTACTTTTTCTGGGTTTATTGTACTGTGTTTTTGATTATTTTTTTAAAATTTTTTTCTTGTGTCCACTAATTAATTTTTAGACAGGCAGGCTCATCAGTCAGTTGTTTGTATTTCTGTTATTTTTTGGATTTAATTAAAGTACCCTTCTTATTTTTGCAAATTTTTGTCTGAGTGCTACTTTAGAGGTTTCTTTTTCTTCTGTGTTTACATATATATATATATATATATATATATATATATATATATATATATATATATATATATATATATATATATATATATATATATATATATATATAGTTGCATGATGAAGCCACTGTACAAATTCATGGGTGAGGGTGGGTATCGGGCCTGTGTGGCTTAACCCCTTAATCACCTTTGCGGTTATTATCTGATAAGGTGTTTAAGGGGTTAATTGATATCTGAATGTAATTGCAATGTATTGGCTTTTGATTTTTGTTTACTTGGTTGATTCATTTGCAGAATGTATATGGTGCATAGATTTTATGCATCATATATATTGGAATGTGAGGTTTTTCATTGGGTTGTGATGATATACAGTAGATTGTGAGATCAGTTAGGATTTTTAAAGGAAATTGATTTTAATGTAGTGTCTGTATGGAGAAGTGTTTGGTTGTAGGGCAGTATGCTTTTGATAACCCTTCTACATTTATTTGTACTGTATATTGGTTTATCATGGGTGTGTACAGGTATATAACGTGTGTATATATATATACTGTATATATCTCTCTCTCTCTCTTTCTCTCTGTATGTATATATATACAGTATATATATATAGTTGCATGATGAAGCCACAGTACAAATTCATGGGTGAAGGGTGGGTATCGTGCCTGTGTAGCTTAACCCCTTAATTACCTTTGCGGTTATTATCCGATAAGGTGTTTAAGGGGTTAATTGATATCTGAATGTACTTGCAATGTATTGGCTTGGTATTGTCTATGTCTTGTGTGGGCAAGAGAAGGAAGGCGCTGGCGTCGGACACTTCGTATTGATGAGGTCAGTAGTACTTTATTTATTTGTATATGCTAGTTAATGTTTTTAATAATGGGCAATTAATCTATTATCCATATCTGGATAATAGTTATTTTGCACATTATTGTACTGTAGGTGTTGGGGGGGAGGGTGTATGTATTGAATGTATAGGCCAGGTTTATTTTTTTTACATTCAGGGTTACTTCCATGGTTTTGCGTGGGACCTCTGGAGACCACCTCGGGTATTCTCGGGTATCCCAAGGGTATCAGGCTGGTGGTTCCACGGGTGACACATGCGGGGATGATGATGTGTGGTCCCACTTCTGTGGGGGCACCGCGGACACGTAGTCTGCGGGGATGACGATGTGTGGTCCCACTTCTGTGGGGGCACCGCCGACCCATAGGTGCGGGGATGATGATGTGTGGTCCCACTTCTGTGGGGGCACCTCGGACCCGTAGTGAGCACCCGTGAGTTCCCCAGAACCCCGAGGGAACCACCCGAGGCCCCGCAGACACCTGTGGGTTTGACCCGGGGCTCCCAGACATCCTTGGGCCTACCGTGGGGACCCAATTGTGGCTCACGGTGACCCAAGGAGACCACCTGGGCGCCATGGTGCTGGCAGGATTCACCAGCAGGCCTCCAGAACCTGTGTAAAAAGGGCTGCTGGTAAACTGTAGGTCTGTCCAGGTGCCCTGCCAGCCCACCGGGGACTAGCGTGGGGCTGCGTTATGAACCCTGTATGTAAAAGAATAAATCTTGTATTTATGGGGGGGCACAGGGGGTGGGTAATGTATTTAATAAATATAATGCTGTTTATTGTGGGTCATTGTACTGTTTTTATTGTGGGTACTGGGGGTGGGGTGTTTCCCCAACGGTATGTGGGTAGGCCTCCCTTGTGGGTACTGACTGGGTGGTTAGGCCTCACGGGGGGGGGGATGGGTTAGTGTGGGAGGGTATGTAGGCATCCAGAGTGGTGTGTGAGGGTGGGTTAACCCCTTCATGACTGTAGTGGTTAATAACCGCTATGGTGATTAAGGGGTTAGGGGACATTACTTTGTATGTTTTAATTTTTGTGTCTGTTTTGCAGAAGCGGAGGGGCCATGGCCAGGATGGGGGGGGTAACGGTATGTGGGTAGGGGGTGAGGGTGGTTAGACCTCACAGTATGCACATTGGGTCCCCCCCCCCTCCTCCCCACATTTACATACACTACACTGACATCAATGCAGGGAGGGAGATTTACTGGTAACAGAAACATCTCTCTGCCTTCAGTGTAATCTGTTTAAAGCCCCCTCCCCCCTAATGTGTGTTTCTGTAAAATCTCTCTCCCTTCAGTGTAATCTGTTTAACAGAAACATTAGGGGGGAGGGGGCTTTAGGCCTTTACATCTCTCTCCCTTCAGTGTAATCTGTTTAACAGAAACATTAGGGGGGAGGGGGCTTTAAACAGATTACACTGAAGGCAGGGAGATACAGGAAATGTACTGTATTGTTCATCATGTACTGTATGTTGTTTATTGCAATGCTTTGTATAATGTATAAGGTTTTTTACAATTAGATAGATGTAATCCTTGGTATTGTAAGGGTTATTGGTATTGGTTTTAAATTGTGTTTTCTGGTTGGTACTTACAGTATATATTGATTTTTGTTTACTTGATTGGTTAAAATAGTTGACTTGTTTGGAAGTGTTTGTATTTACTGGTAGAGTAGCTTGCAATTATATTGTTAACATTCATTTGCAGAATGTATATGGTGCATAGATTGTATGCATCATTTATACAATGTAAATGCAATGTACTGTGTGGATTGGAATGTTATGTTTTATATTGTAAAATCAGTTAGGATTATTAAATGGATTATTATTATTGTCTGTATAGAGAAGCGTTATTTGTAGGACAGTATGATTTTGACAACCATTCTACATGTATTTGTATATTGGTTCATCATCTGTGTGTATATATACTGTATACTGTATATATCTATATATATATCTATATATATATCTATATATATATATATATATATATATATATCTATATATATATATATATATATATATATCTACAAAAACACAGAAAAAACAGGCGCACTCATAGCGTAAAATTGTATAACAATAAATTTATGGAGTAAGGGATAAAAATGCACACTCACAAACAAAGCTGAAAAAAATGCGTTTTTGAGTACAACTCCGCCCGTTCAGATGCAGGAACCCAAGGAGGAGGACTTCGGTGTGATGTCCGCGGTGTGTCTTGCCACAATAGCCCCTCTAGGTCCTGGCAGGGACCGAAAGCTACGAGGGACGCCGCCTTCCCCTTTCTCTGGTGCTACACAGAGCATACACTGAATAGAGTCTCGCGTGAACTCGATGATGTTTAATTTCTGGTCTATAATTGTGATATATATTTTATGCATTGGTTGAAGCGTCTAATACTATATGCTATAACATACTTGGTCTTTAGGATTAAAATTGTGAATCCTTATCTATGTGTGCTCTGGCATATATAGGGGTTAATCCAACCCTAATACTCATCATGTGTATCTCATTACTAATCCTCTGCCTCCTATGATCTTATTGGTCATGTGTACTATATAACTGTATGTAATGCCTATGCTACCAACTCCTGATGAAGTCTCGCTTGAGACGAAACGCGTAGAGATTGCTGTGGAGCCTACTGTCCAGGTTATATATTTTATTTGCACTCATCTACATTATTGCACTCCTGCTGCTTTGCTAGCATTTTGCTACCAGCCATTCAGACATTCAAGTTCCTGTTTACACTGTGAACTCTCCCCGGCTGAAACCTCGCTGACATCATCGAGTTCACGCGAGACTCTATTCAGTGTATGCTCTGTGTAGCACCAGAGAAAGGGGAAGGCGGCGTCCCTCGTGGCTTTCGGTCCCTGCCAAGACCTAGAGGGGCTATTGTGGCAAGACACACCGCGGACATCACACCGAAGTCCTCCTCCTTGGGTTCCTGCATCTGAACGGGCGGAGTTGTACTCAAAAACGCATTTTTTTCAGCTTTGTTTGTGAGTGTGCATTTTTATCCCTTACTCCATAAATTTATTGTTATACAATTTTACGCTATGAGTGCGCCTGTTTTTTCTGTGTTTTTGTAGATATCCTAAGGAAGTGGTGTTCCCTTCATTCGGGCTGCAGAGACTCTTTTGGATAGCAATTGGAACATTTTGGGATTTGTATATCTTTTACATATATTTTTCTGGACATTTTCTTTTTTGATATTTTATTATGTATTTTATTGGTTCATTATTTTAAAAAATTTTACTACATCGACTGTGCTTAGCATAGGTTTTTTACTTTTATTTGTAATAACATTTTCCATTTCACTTTTATTTATATTTTTACTCTATAGAGATTTTATATAGTGATAGGTTGGCGCTAATATATTTCTTCTTTTGTTGTGATATATATATATATATATATGTATACAGTATATATATATACACAGTATATACTGTATATGTATAGGGATTGTTATTATATATATACTGTATATATATCCAGTATATATATATATACAGTATATATTTATTTCTCTTCATGTATTTATTTATTTATTTAGATTTATTTATTAATTGTGGGGCTGCTGTGCGTGAATTTTTTTTATTGGGGGTTAGGGGGGTGTTTGGCCCTTGGTGTGAGTTTAGTACTTGCAGCAGCAGCAGCACAATTAATAAATAAATCTAAATAAATAAATAAATAAATGAATATAAATAAATACATTTAAAATACATTTTTATTGATAGTGTAGATGTGCAGAGGGTCTCCAGAGCAGAACCGCACAGGTTTCAGGTCTGGGGACCCCGTGCTCCCCGAGATACAGGCCCCTTTAGGTGGTGCCGGTATCCCTCTGCTCTGCTTGGTTTACAGGCCACGATCACGTGGTCAGGCCCTTTAAACCAAGCAGAGGGATACCGGCACCCCCTAAAGGGGGCTGTATCTCGTGGAGCAGGGGTTCCCCAGACCTGAAACCAACGCGATTCAGCTCCGGAGACCCCCTGCACATCTACACTATCAATAAAAATGTATTTAAAATGTATTTATTGTCATTTATTTATTTATTTATATTTATTTATTTATTTTTTGGCGGCTGCTGTGTGTGTGTATTTTTTTTATTGTGGGTAGCAGGGGTGGGTGAATGGGGTATTAGCCCCAATGATGGTTGTTTAGGGCTTGCGGGGGGGTAGCGGGAGGGCTTAACCCCTTCATGACTGTAGCGGTATTAACTGCTACGGTCGTGAAGGGGTTAAGTGCACCCGCAACCCCCCCGCAAGCCCTAAACTCATACCAAGGGCCAACTACCCCCCTCACCCATCCCCACTACACACAATAAAGCGGGCACGGTGGGTTAACCCCTTCATTGCCTTAGCGGCTATCCGCTATGGTAATGAAGCAGCATTTCTGTATTTTTAATAAAATTGTGCAGGAGCAGGGGGGGGAGGGGCTGAGAATTAATTTCTGGCTCAGGGAACCCCCTGCTCACTGTACAATATTATTAAAATACAGAAATGCTGCTTCTTTACCATAGCGCATAGCCGCTAAGGTAAAGAACGAGTGTTTATTTATACTGTATACTGTATGTGTTTTATTGATACTGTACATGTGCAGAGGGTCTCCAGAGCAGAACCGCACAGGTTTCAGGTCTGGGGACCCCCTGCTCCCTCAGATACAGGCCCCTTTAGGGGGTGCCGGTATCCCTCTGCTCTGCTTGGTTTACAGGCCGCGATCACGTGGTCGGGCCCTTTAAACCAAGCAGAGGGATACCGGCACCCCCTAAAGGGGGCTGTATCTCGGGGAGCAGGGGGTCCCCAGACCTGAAACCAACGCGATTCAGCTCCGGAGACCCCTTGCACATCTACACTATCAATAAAAATGTATTTCAAATGTATTTATTGTCATTTATTTATTTATTTATTTAGATTTATTTATTTATTTTTTGGCGGCTGCTGTGTGTGTGTATTTTTTTTATTGTGGGTAGCGGGGGTGGGTGAATGGGGTATTAGCCCCAATGATGGTTGTTTAGGGCTTGCGGGGGGGTAGCGGGAGGGCTTAACCCCTTCATGACTGTAGCGGTATTAACTGCTACGGTCGTGAAGGGGTTAAGTGCACCCGCAACCCCCCCGCAAGCCCTAAACTCATACCAAGGGCCAACTACCCCCCTCACCCATCCCCACTACACACAATAAAGCGGGCACGGTGGGTTAACCCCTTCATTGCCTTAGCGGCTATCCGCTATGGTAATGAAGCAGCATTTCTGTATTTTTAATAAAATTGTGCAGGAGCAGGGGGGGGGGGGCTGAGAATTAATTTCTGGCTCAGGGAACCCCCTGCTCACTGTACAATATTATTAAAATACAGAAATGCTGCTTCTTTACCATAGCGCATAGCCGCTAAGGTAAAGAACGAGTGTTTATTTATACTGTATACTGTATGTGTTTTATTGATACTGTACATGTGCAGAGGGTCTCCAGAGCAGAACCGCACAGGTTTCAGGTCTGGGGACCCCCTGCTCCCTCAGATACAGGCCCCTTTAGGGGGTGCCGGTATCCCTCTGCTCTGCTTGGTTTACAGGCCGCGATCACGTGGTCGGGCCCTTTAAACCAAGCAGAGGGATACCGGCACCCCCTAAAGGGGGCTGTATCTCGGGGAGCAGGGGGTCCCCAGACCTGAAACCAACGCGATTCAGCTCCGGAGACCCCTTGCACATCTACACTATCAATAAAAATGTATTTCAAATGTATTTATTGTCATTTATTTATTTATTTATTTAGATTTATTTATTTATTTTTTGGCGGCTGCTGTGTGTGTGTATTTTTTTTATTGTGGGTAGCGGGGGTGGGTGAATGGGGTATTAGCCCCAACGATGGTTGTTTAGGGCTTGCGGGGGGGTAGCGGGAGGGCTTAACCCCTTCATGACCGTAGCGGTATTAACTGCTACGGTCGTGAAGGGGTTAAGTGCACCCGCAACCCCCCCGCAAGCCCTAAACTCACACCAAGGGCCAAATACCCCCCTCACCCATCCCCACTATACACATTAAAGCGGGCACGGTGGGTTAACCCCTTCATTGCCTTAGCGGCTATCCGCTATGGTAATGAAGCAGCATTTCTGTATTTTTAATAAAATTGTGCAGGAGCAGGGGGGGTCCCTGAGCATTAATTTCTGGCTCAGGGAACCCCCTGCTCACTGTACAATATTATTAAAATACAGAAATGCTGCTTCTTTACCATAGCGCATAGCCGCTAAGGTAAAGAACGAGTGTTTATTTATACTGTATACTGTATGTGTTTTATTGATACTGTACATGTGCAGAGGGTCTCCAGAGCAGAACCGCACAGGTTTCAGGTCTGGGGACCCCCTGCTCCCCGAGATACAGGCCCCTTTAGGGGGTGCCGGTATCCCTCTGCTCTGCTTGGTTTACAGGCCGCGATCACATGGTCGGGCCCTTTAAACCAAGCAGAGGGATACCGGCACCCCCTAAAGGGGGCTGTATCTCAGGGAGCAGGGGGTCCCCAGACCTGAAACCAACGCGATTCAGCTCCGGAGACCCCCTGCACATCTACACTATCAATAAAAATGTATTTCAAATAATTTTTAATGTGCCGATGTTTGCGCAGATAGAGAGCAGCGGATCTCTCTCTGCTGCAAACACATCTCGTCCCCGCCGCCCATACAGTAGTATCATTTATGTATGTGCATATACAGTACTGTATGTGTACAGTACTGTATGTTAGGGCTTATAGGTGTTGTTGTTATACAGTATATATATATACAGTATATATACTGCATTACAATTCATTATAGGGGACGGCTTCACAGAGAACAGCTCGCAAGCGCCCCCATGTGTATTTTCACGACATTGCAGTATTTCAGCCAGCCGGAATAAAATGCTTAAATCCCTGCCGGGAAAATAACGCAATGCACTCTGGCAGAAAACGATCAGAAACCTGAATACACCCGGGTATACCCGAATTCGCGGGACTAGCCGAGCGAGAATAAATTGTGTCGGTACTGTAAATGTAAACTTAGTTTCCACTCTACCCAAGGAGAATGCATCTATTACTATTATAGCCAAATTGTGTCACGCTCTACCCCGGGGATGTCTGTCTGAGCTAGCCATGGGGCCCAAACTTTTAGATAATTGTCGCCAGTATCATTAACTAAGCCTGTTAGCTTTTCCATCTGGCAGATATACCAAATACGGTTCCGAATGTTTGGGATAATTGTAATTTCAGGGCGTTTCCATAATGCTGCGATTTCGCACCGCGTGGCTATTGCAAAATGTGCAATTAGTTTGTTGTTAGATTTTGAAAGGCCCTTTAGGGGTCTGTTTAGGAGAAACAGCCACGGGTCTGGGGGAATAGTGAGATCGAATATTCTCCGGATCCAATTTCTGATCTTTTCCCATATTGGGGATATCCGCGGGCAAGGCCACAGCATATGTAACAGGTCAGCTATTCCTTCCCGCATTGTTTAGGGCACAATGGAGAGGACCCTGGTATGAACTTAGATAATTTGAGTGGGGTGAGGTACCATCTCATAAGAACTTTATATGCGTTCTCCTTCAGTGTGGTGCACATCGAGCTTTTTGCGGCTCCTAAAAATATAGTATTCCATTCTTCGTCCTCCAGGGTCTCCCCAAGGTCTCTCTCCCATTGGGTACCTAATGATGGCAGTTGTTGCCTTGAAGTGGCAGGCTCGATTACCTCTCCGTATATCGTAGATATGAGTCCCTTTGTGTCAGTTTCTGCCCGACAGAGCTTTTCGAAATTCGTCAATGGGGGATATGGGGCGAATTTATTATAAAATGCTCTGATCTGAAGGTATTTGTAGAATTCAGCATGGGGGATATCTTTTTCTAATCTGAGATGGTCAAATGATTTAATTTTGAGATCATAGCCCTCCAGATCTTTGAGTCTATTATATCCTTTGTATCTCCAGATTGAGTGATTGTGACCAATAAGACCCGGCGCAAAATTAGGATTATTCCAAATAGGTGAGATCAGCGAACTTGCTGAGGTGAGTGAGTTTTTCAGTCTTGATACTTCCCAAACAGATAAAGAGTTAGCCATTGAGGTGAGAGGAAAAAAAATGCCTTTCCTTTGACGACTTAGGTAGCCAAATCAAATTATTAAGATCTAATGGGGAGCACGCAGCACTTTCTAGCTCCACCCATCTTTTTAATTTAGGGTCGGAATGCCATTGTATGATCTGGCTTAATTGAGCCGCTTTAAAATATGACAACAGGCAGGGTACCGCTAAGCCCCCTGCTAAGGTAGGTCTCTTCATATTTAATTTATTTACTCTTGGCTTTTTACCTCCCCAGATAAAGTTGGATATTTCAGACTGAAGTGAGAGTATATCCTTCAGTTTGAGTGGCACAGGTAATGTCTGGAAGAGGTATAGGATACGGGGAAGTAAATTCATCTTCACGCTGTGTATCCTTCCTATCCAAGAAATCTTCTTGGAAGACCATCTGATTAGGTCTTGTTTTAGAGTCCGGATTAGTTTGAGATAATTTGCCTTATAGATGTGTTTTGCATCTTTGGTGATATGGATCCCCAAATATTTGATTGAATTCTTTTGCCAGTTAAAATTAAAATTCAATTTCAATAGTTTCTCTATATGTCCAGGGAGATTGATATTCAGAGCCTCAGATTTGGATTGGTTTATCTTAAACCCAGAGACCTTAGAGAATTTGTCTAAGAGGTCAAACAGATTAGGCAATGATGTGAGGGGTTTTGAGATGATTAATAGGATATCATCTGCATACAGGGCCGCTTTGTGTGATTGAGAGTATGCGTTTAACCCTGAGACATCCGGATTTTCTCGAATACGTGCCGCCAGGGGTTCAATACATAGGGCAAACAGGAGGAGTGATAATGGGCACCCCTGTCTCATGCCGCTTTGGATAGGGAAAGAGTCGGAGGGAAAGCCCTGATGTATGACTCTGGGAGATAGGCCTGAGTACAGCGACATAATCGCTCCACTCACCCGATTTCCGAAGCCAAATGCCGCGAGGGTCTCGCGTAAATATGGCCAGTCTATCCTATCAAAAGCTTTTTCCGCATCCAGACTTAATAACATGCTTTTTGTGTTATTTTTGTTTGCCAATTCCAACAGATCAATAAATCGTCGGGTGTTATCCGCTGCCTGCCTCCCCTTAACAAAACCAACTTGATCTGGATGTATTAGTCTGGGTAGGATTAGTCTCAATCTATTGGCCAGTAATTTGGCATATATTTTTATATCGGTATTGATTAGAGAAATTGGTCTATAGCTTTTACAATTGAGTGGATCCTTGCCAGGTTTATGTATTAGTGATATAGACGCCCGTAGCATATCCTCAGGAATAGGGGCTCCTGCTAAGATAGCATTAAACATATGGAGCAACCGTGGGGCAAGTGATTCAGAGAACTTCTTGTAGTACAACCCTGAAAAGCCATCAGGACCTAGTGCTTTTGATGGTTTCAGTTCTTTGATGGCTTGCGACACTTCTCCCAATGTGAAGTCAGCGCCCATAGCTTCTCTGTCACGCTCTGTCAATCTCTCCAGTTTTGAGCTGGCCAAGAAATATCTCAGTACTCTGCTCGTGTTATTATTGTGTGCCACTTTCTTTCCGTCGTATAGGGAACCATAGAATGAACCGAATTCTTCTACTATTTTTTTAGGGTTGGCCGTGGGTATACCTGATTTTAAGCGTATAGCTAGGATATTAAACTTAGATTGCCTATCCTTTAGAGCTCGAGCTAGCATCGTATCCGGCCTGTTAGCTTTTTCATAAAACTTCCTCTTTGACCAACATAAGGAGTTATCTGCTCGGGAAGTCAATAACATATTTAATTCGATTTTTGTGTCTTTCAGTTCCCGTGCTGTATTTGGATCTGGGTTGGTTTTATGGTTTGATAACAGGGAATGCAATTTGGATTGGAGCATCCGAATTTTAGAATCTCTGACTCGTTTTCTTTTGGCAGTAATACTGATTATTATGCCCGTAAAGTTGCTTTATGAGCCTCCCATAGGACCGTATGGGATTCCACAGAGCCTGTGCTAACCTCGAAAAATTGAGTTATTTCCTGATCTATTGTAGTACAAATTTCGGGTATTTTAAGAATAGATTCGTTGAGTTTCCAATTTGCGCCTGGTCGATTGGTCATAATATTGTTGCACCTGAGCTCGATTGGTGCATGGTCAGACCATGAAATATCATGGATCATTGTATTAGTGACCTTCGGAACCCCAGGTGGCATGAAACAAAGAGATAATCGATTCTGCTGTATGAGGTATGTGGTGGGAGTAGAAGGTGTAGTCCCTAGATGTTGGATGGAACTCCCTCCATATATCTACTAATTGAATGTCTTTCAATGCACTGCGTAAGGTGTCTTGAGCTCTTTTATTATCAGAGTCGCCCCCTCCTGATCTGTCCAGGGAAGATTGCATCGTAATATTGAAATCTACTCCTAATATGATATATCCTTTAGCTACTGAATTCAACAAGCTGAAGAATCTGTCAAAAAAAGATGCCTCTTGTACACAGGGAGCATATAGGGAGGCCAATGTGATGGGCTGTTCGTGAATTGTTCCTATGAGAATGAGATAGCGACCTTCCGCGTCTTTCTTAATTGTCTGGGCTACAAAGGGGATAGTATTATTAAATAAAATGGCCACTCCTCTTTTCTTGACAGATGCCGAAGATTGATAAAATTGAGTGAAGCCTTTATCTAGAAACCCAGGTGAGTTATTCTTGCTGAAGTGCGTCTCCTGCAAGAACAACACCTCCGCTTTTTTCCTCTTATAATCGGTGAAAGCGAGCTTTCTTTTGATCGGGCTATTAAAGACCTTTACATTATGTGAAATACATGTGAGCGCCATTTTCTATGTGTAAGCAAAAATATGTATAGTGAACAATGTACTTACTCTTGATGTTATTCCTGGGGTTTCTTACAGCTGTATTCATACCTGCTATGCCAGCTTGATATGGTGGACGGAAACCATGCATCCTAGGGAGGGAAGGGTGAGGGAAAGGGCGGGGATAGGCAGACAATACATGGAAAGCAACGAGGGGACTGCAACAGAAAAGGGTAGGGAGGGAAAATAAAAGGTGAGAAAAAAATAAATAATAAAAAAGAGAAACATAGGATACAAGAGCGTATCTCGGGGGCCCCCGAGAGTAGCTCCTGCGCCCAGAGGGTGGGACGTCTGGCCCCAACTTAATGTTGGGACAGTCTCCTAGAGTGGAGATCGACCACCCTGGGTCTTGGAGACGGTCCTTCAGATCTGAGGACCGAAAAAGGGGACACATGCACGAAGGAGAGTAGCTCCCCCGGCACTATACTCATATAGTACAACTTGTAAAACTTGTAAAACTGGTATCACATATATATAACTCATATATAACTTATATGTCTTGTCTAACTTAACAAACTAACTTAACAACCTTGTCAAACCTGTCAATGTTCCATACTCGTCCAACTTGTCAACTTTATTATTTGTCCAACCTGTCAGCTTTCAGATTTGTCTAGACCGTCCACTGTCTTTTAGTATGTCATTTATATAACTTGTCATTTGGATAACTGTGACTAAGTATATGCCTGTAATAATATAATATTATATTCATGTCCGTGGAACATAGTATATGCCTATTGGATCTTTAGTATCGCTCTTTATGGGATGGGATGTGATGTTTCCATTCGGTATACTGTATGGACATCCCTTAGAACTGGAGCTTCTTGTTGTCCTAGATTAACTAACCATTCTATCAACTATATAGCCTACTATACAGCCCAACCATATATGTATATGTATCTCTGTGACATCCACATAACATAAATCTTATGAAGTCAATATATTTTATGATTTATATCCCAAACTAAATAACTAAAATATATTCATACATATATAAATTGCACATAACATGTATCACGGATATATGTAGTCGCTGCTGAAGGTTTGTAACCTATATGGACACATATATATACACACACACAAATCTATCTATACTTTTTTACATACTGTACTGTATAATAAACCCCAAAAATAAAAAGTATGCATTTATTCTGTACATGTATTACAGTACAGTATGTGTGTTCTACTCTAATAATAATACAAATACCGATAATGCGTTTTAATACTGTTTTGATGTACTGTAATGCGCAGTAAGTAAAAAAACATTAATGGTGTACTGTAATTAAAAACATACAGGTATATTTAAATAAAGCAGCAATTTATTTTATTGGTGGGTGCAGTAAGTAAAAAAAAATTAATGGTGTCCAATACTGTAAAAACATTGACAGTATGAATACAATCTGCAACAATCAACATTATTTTTATTGGTGGAGTACTGTAAGTAAAAAAACATTAATGTGTACTGTAATTAAAAACATACAGGCATATTTAAAAAAATATGTTAGAATACAATTTAAAACAATGAACAAGTCAGAAATGAATCAACATTTTAACAGACGATCAATCACGAAGCGAATTCGATCCCCAGCAGATTGTCCTTCCAGGGCCGATGCCTTGTATGCCGCAAAATGCCATTAATCGAGTCTCGCACGATTTTCATTAAAGGATCGGTAATTGAAAAATAGCGCCGCAATTCCTCCACAATAGTCTTTCTTAAATTTTCAGGAAGAACCTTTTTCTCGCAATTCCCTTCGTAGTTTACATTGTGGGCCCACCCTAAGTACAACGGGTGGGGCACGTGGTGCTTGAAATTAACAAGGCATGCCTCTTGGGTATACGAGCACTTGCAAACCTATACTTCTCCCTGAGTGGCTTGGGCAGCTCGCACAGGATAATGTCGGGCACTGTCTCAATGCAAGCGTATGTGGGTTGGATTGTGGGAGCGGGTGTTCTTCTGGGAGCGTGTGTGCTTGTGGCGGCGGGCGAGGGTAGGTTGTCTGGGAGGATGCTTTCCTCCTGTCTTGGTCTCCTTGTCAGTGTTGCCTCCTGGCGTGGTCTTGACAGGGTTGTCATGTCATCCTCGTCAACGGCATACATGAACACATATTCTTCTGATGGAGGGGCTGCGCTTGGTGATGGAAGGTTGAAGGTCCCATTCATCCCATCCATGCCACCCTCCTGCTCCGGCATCCGAGATACAGGGGCATGAACTCAGAGGAAATGATGTATCCCCGCTATGTCAGTCTCTATCTTCTCCATCTGTTGATCCATCTTCTCCATCCGTTGATCCATCTTCTCCATCCGTTGATTCATATTTAGCATGGTCTATAAAAGAAGATCTATCTTTACCAGCATAGAGTTCCCAGGGATATCGACACTTAACCCATTCAGCATGCGGTCTAACGAGCTGGATCTTGTGCATGGGGTGCTATGGACATCTCAGTGGATAGGTGCATAAGAGGATGAGATGGGGGTTCCCTGGAGATAAGCGGCAGTGTCATCGATGAGTGATGGAGAAGGTGCCCTGTGGATTTCCAGGAGAGAAGCGATAGAGTCGTCGAGGAGTGATGAAGAAGGTGTCCTCTGGGTTTCCAGGAGAGAAGCGGCAGCGAGGAGTGATGGAGAAGGTGTCCTCTGAGTTTCCGGGAGAGAAGCGACAGCGGCGGCGAGGGCTGATGCAGAAGGTGACCACTTGTTTTGCTTTGAGTGTACATCACCGAATTTCTTCTTGACATACTGCACCGACACACTTTATTCGAGCAAATGCCCGGTTTGTACCTGGCAGATACCTGGAATCCGCCGCTGCTCACCTCTTGCATGCTGCGTTGCGTTTGCCTTCCCAGCCACGGTTCATGCCTGGCTGACGGGGGCCTGATCTGTTAAATGATAATGTGAAGAATTTACTAGGCTGCAATGTTTCGCTTGTCCACCAGATGGCATAAACTCATGACTTAAGTAATGTGTGGGCTTTGCAAGTTGTTTCGTTTAAAAAAAAATACTTTATCCCAGTACAGTATGCTATTGTAACTTGTCCTTGAGACTGAAGGAAGATGTTGCAAAAAATGTATCAATTTAGGCTTTACATACTGTACTGTATTAAATAAAGACAAAGACCATTTTCGCTTACACTATTCTACAGAGACATGAGTGTTCAAATGCAGCCCGTGTTCCAAAAACCTGACAGAAGTTATGCTTATTTGATATGGGCCGCTATTAATGCAACAGAGGATAAGATGGCAACAGTTGTTCAAATTTATCAGTATTTTATCGAAAACTATGACTTTTACAGATTTTCGCCAACTCCTCATTTGTGGAAGCGGGCAATAAGGAAAAGGTTATGTAGTGACCCCTGTTTTCACCGTATTGAGCCCCAATTTGTTGGAGGGTATTGGTGTGTGTCACAGGGTTTTTCCCGTATCTATGATAATGGAGGCGGCAAAAGGCGAAGGGTCGTGTTAAAACCAAATAAGAAGCGACAGTCCCTGCCAAGCATTGCGCCAGAACCAGAACCAGCACCAGCATCAGCTTATCATCATGGTCCCGCCGTCGGTGACAACCCTGAGATGGATTTCGCAGCCAGTTTTGATGAAGCTTGCATGTACCTAAGCGATTTCCCGCTGACTACAGGTGGGCTAGTCCCTCTGCAAACTATCGACGTGGGTGATGATGAAAGCTGGACTGGCAGTGGCAGTGGCAGTGGCCCGGCGCCGGCGCAAGCTGAATGGGACATTCAGTAATATAGTATGGTGAGTACTGTATTGTTGCCGAATTATTTTGGTGGGGCAGGCTGGGTACTTCTTTAGGGGGCTGACCATTACTTTACATTAAAACTTTTCATTTTGATTTTTCCTCAGAAAAGAAAACGGCTAATGGGGGGATTTCGATGGATACAGTAATATTGTACTGTACAGTATGCTGATGTTTTCCAGCCGAACAGTATACTGTGTAATAAACCCGAATAAATAAAACTATGCATTTATTCTACAGTACATGTTCAGTAAATTACTGCACATACTGGGGGCGAGATGTGTTTGCAGCAGAGAGAGGTATTTTAATAATATTGTAGTGAGCAGGGGGTTCCCTGAGCCAGAAATTAATGCTCAGGGACCCCCCCTGCTCCTGATCAATATTATTAAAAATACTGAAAATGCTGCGTCATTACCATAGCGGATAGCCGCTAAGGCAATGAAGGGGTTAACCCACCGTGCCCGCTTTATTGTGTGTAGTGGGGATGGGTGAGGGGGGTATTTGGCCCTTGGTGGGAGTTTAGGACTTGCGGGGGGGGGGGTGTTGCGGGTGCACTTAACCCCTTCACGACCGTAGCAGTTAATACCGCTACGGTCATGAAGGGGTTAAGCCCTCCCGCTACACACCCCCCCCCCCCGCAAGCCCTCCCCAACCATCGTTGGGGCTAATTCCCCATTCACCCACCCTCCCGCTACCCACAATAAAAAAATACACACACAGCACAGCAGTCGCCAAAAAATAAATAAATAAATAACTACTGTATAAATAAATAAATAAATAAATGACAATAAATACATTTGAAATACATTTTTATTGATAGTGTAGATGTGCAGGGGGTCTCTGGAGCTGAATCGCGTTGGTTTTAGGTCTGGGGACCCCGTGCCCCCCGAGATACAGGCCCCTTTAGGGGGTGCCGGTATCCCTCTGCGTTTAAAGGTCCCGATCACGTGACCGCGGCCTGTAAACCAAGCAGAGCAGAGGGATACCGGCACCCCCTAAAGGGGCCTGTATCTCGGGGGGCACGGGGTCCCCAGACCTGAAACCTGTGCGCTTCTGCTCTGGAGACCCCCTGCACATGTACAGTATCAATAAAACACATACAATATACAGTATAAATTAACACTCGTTCTTTACCTTAGCGTCTGTGCGCTATGGTAAAGAAGCATCATTTGTGTACTGTATTTTAATAATATTGTAGTGAGCAGGGGGTTCCCTGAGCCAGAAATTAATGCTCAGGGACCCCCCCTGCTCCTGATCAATATTATTAAAAATACTGAAAATGCTGCGTCATTACCATAGCGGATAGCCGCTAAGGCAATGAAGGGGTTAAGGCATAATAAACAATTAATACATTCAATACATATTTTTCACGTCTGTGTTAAAACTCCCTGCCTTCTCTCTAATCTACTGTATGTAAAACCCCCTCCCCCTATTCTCGCTTTTAAAACTCCCTGCCTTCTCTCTAATCTATGTAAAAACCCCTCCCCCTATTCTCGCTTTTAAAACGCCCTGCCTTCTCTCTAATCTATGTAAAACCCCCTCCCCCTATTCTCGCTTTTAAAACGCCCTGCCTTCTCTCTAATCTATGTAAAAAAAACCTCCCCCTATCCCCCTATTGTGTGTGTGCGTTAAGCTTCCCTGCAATCTATGTAAAAAAACCTCCCCCTATTGTGTGTGTGTGTTAAGCTTCCCTGCAATCTACAGTATGTAAAAAAAACCTCCCCCTATTGTGTGTGTGTGTTAAATCTGCCTGGCCTGTGTTTCTGAGTGCTGAGTGCTCTGCGTTAAAGGCCCCGATCACGTGATCGCGGCCTGTAAACCAAGCAGAGCAGAGGGATACCGGCACCCCCTAAAGGGGCCTGTATCTCGGGGGGCACGGGGTCCCCAGACCTGAAACCTGTGCGCTTCAGCTCCGGAGACCCCCTGCACATCTACACTATCAATAAAAATGTATTTCAAATGTATTTATTGTCATTTATTTATTTACATTTATTTATTAATTGTGCTGCTGCTGCAAGTCCTAAACTCACACCAAGGGCCAAACACCCCCCTCACCCCCAATAAAAAAAATTCACGCACAGCAGCCCCACAATTAATAAATAAATCTAAATAAATAAATAAATAAATACATGAAGAGAAATAAATATATACTGTATACTATACATTATACAGTATATAATAACAATCCCTATACAGTACATATACAGTATATATTGTGTACAGTATATATATACTGTATATATATATATTTATATATATATATATATATATATATATATATATATATATATATATATATACTGTATAGTATACAGTATATACACACAGATGA